>NW_024061042.1:167500-205373 GCF_016432855.1 Salvelinus namaycush | reverse complement strand
ATGATAGTAGTGGTAGTGTTGTTGTCAGACCATCTCTGTGAAAGGTAGCTGGGTGTTGTAGATGATAGTAGTGGTAGTGTTGTTGTCAAGACCATCTCTGTGAAAGGTAGCTGGGTGTTGTAGATGATAGTAGTGGTAGTGTTGTTGTCAGACCATCTCTGTGAAAGGTAGCTGGGTGTTGTAGATGATAGTAGTGGTAGTGTTGTTGTCAGACCATCTCTGTGAAAGGTAGCTGGGTGTTGTAGATGATAGTAGTGGTAGTGTTGTTGTCAGACCATCTCTGTGAAAGGTAGCTGGGTGTTGTAGATGATAGTAGTGGTAGTGTTGTTGTCAGACCATCTCTGTGAAAGGTAGCTGGGTGTTGTAGATGATAGTAGTGGTAGTGTTGTTGTCAGACCATCTCTGTGAAAGGTAGCTGGGTGTTGTAGATGATAGTAGTGGTAGTGTTGTTGTCAGACCATCTCTGTGAAAGGTAGCTGGGTGTTGTAGATGATAGTAGTGGTAGTGTTGTTGTCAGACCATCTCTGTGAAAGGTAGCTGGGTGTTGTAGATGATAGTAGTGGTAGTGTTGTTGTCAGACCATCTCTGTGAAAGGTAGCTGGGTGTTGTAGATGATAGTAGTGGTAGTGTTGTTGTCAGACCATCTCTGTGAAAGGTAGCTGGGTGTTGTAGATGATAGTAGTGGTAGTGTTGTTGTCAGACCATCTCTGTGAAAGGTAGCTGGGTGTAGTAGATGATAGTAGTGGTAGTGTTGTTGTCAGACCATCTCTGTGAAAGGTAGCTGGGTGTTGTAGATGATAGTAGTGGTAGTGTTGTTGTCAGACCATCTCTGTGAAAGGTAGCTGGGTGTTGTAGATGATAGTATTGTTGTTGTCAGACCATCTCTGTGAAAGGTAGCTGGGTGTTGTAGATGATAGTAGTGGTAGTGTTGTTGTCAGACCATCTCTGTGAAAGGTAGCTGGGTGTTGTAGATGATAGTAGTGTTGTTGTTGTCAGACCATCTCTGTGAAAGGTAGCTGGGTGTTGTAGATGATAGTAGTGGTAGTGTTGTTGTCAGACCATCTCTGTGAAAGGTAGCTGGGTGTTAGTAGATGATAGTAGTGGTAGTGTTGTTGTCAGACCATCTCTGTGAAAGGTAGCTGGGTGTTGTAGATGATAGTAGTGGTAGTGTTGTTGTCAGACCATCTCTGTGAAAGGTAGCTGGGTGTCAGTAGATGATAGTAGTGGTAGTGTTGTTGTCAGACCATCTCTGTGAAAGGTAGCTGGGTGTCAGTAGATGATAGTAGTGGTAGTGTTGTTGTCAGACCATCTCTGTGAAAGGTAGCTGGGTGTTGTAGATGATAGTAGTGGTAGTGTTGTTGTCAGACCATCTCTGTGAAAGGTTGCTGGGTGTCAGTAGATGATAGTAATGGTAGTGTTGTTGTCAGACCATCTCTGTGAAAGGTAGCTGGGTGTTGTAGATGATAGTAGTGGTAGTGTTGTTGTCAGACCATCTCTGTGAAAGGTAGCTGGGTGTTGTAGATGATAGTAGTGGTAGTGTTGTTGTCAGACCATCTCTGTGAAAGGTAGCTGGGTGTCAGTAGATGATAGTAGTGGTAGTGTTGTTGTCAGACCATCTCTGTGAAAGGTAGCTGGGTGTTGTAGATGATAGTAGTGGTAGTGTTGTGTCAGACCATCTCTGTGAAAGGTAGCTGGGTGTCAGTAGATGATAGTAGTGGTAGTGTTGTTGTCAGACCATCTCTGTGAAAGGTAGCTGAGTGTTGTAGATGATAGTAGTGGTAGTGTTGTTGTCAGACCATCTCTGTGAAAGGTAGCTGGGTGTTGTAGATGATAGTAGTGGTAGTGTTGTTGTCAGACCATCTCTGTGAAAGGCAGCTGGGTGTTGTAGATGATAGTAGTGTTGTTGTCAGACCATCTCTGTGAAAGGTAGCTGGGTGTTGTAGATGATAGTAGTGGTAGTGTTGTTGTCAGACCATCTCTGTGAAAGGTAGCTGGGTGTTGTAGATGATAGTAGTGGTAGTGTTGTTGTCAGACCATCTCTGTGAAAGGTAGCTGGGTGTTGTAGATGATAGTAGTGGTAGTGTTGTTGTCAGACCATCTCTGTGAAAGGTAGCTGGGTGTTGTAGATGATAGTAGTGGTAGTGTTGTTGTCAGACCATCTCTGTGAAAGGTAGCTGGGTGTCAGTAGATGATAGTAGTGGTAGTGTTGTTGTCAGACCATCTCTGTGAAAGGTAGCTGGGTGTCAGTAGATGATAGTAGTGGTAGTGTTGTTGTCAGACCATCTCTGTGAAAGGTAGCTGGGTGTTGTAGATGATAGTAGTGGTAGTGTTGTTGTCAGACCATCTCTGTGAAAGGTTGCTGGGTGTCAGTAGATGATAGTAGTGGTAGTGTTGTTGTCAGACCATCTCTGTGAAAGGTAGCTGGGTGTTGTAGATGATAGTAGTGGTAGTGTTGTTGTCAGACCATCTCTGTGAAAGGTAGCTGGGTGTTGTAGATGATAGTAGTGGTAGTGTTGTTGTCAGACCATCTCTGTGAAAGGTAGCTGGGTGTTGTAGATGATAGTAGTGGTAGTGTTGTTGTCAGACCATCTCTGTGAAAGGTAGCTGGGTGTTGTAGATGATAGTAGTGGTAGTGTTGTGTCAGACCATCTCTGTGAAAGGTAGCTGGGTGTCAGTAGATGATAGTAGTGGTAGTGTTGTTGTCAGACCATCTCTGTGAAAGGTAGCTGGGTGTTGTAGATGATAGTAGTGGTAGTGTTGTTGTCAGACCATCTCTGTGAAAGGTAGCTGGGTGTCAGTAGATGATAGTAGTGGTAGTGTTGTTGTCAGACCATCTCTGTGAAAGGTAGCTGGGTGTCAGTAGATGATAGTAGTGGTAGTGTTGTTGTCAGACCATCTCTGTGAAAGGTAGCTGGGTGTCATGCAGATAATAGTAGTGGTAGTGTTGCTATTTCCTGCCACAGATCACACCCTGAGTGCTTTCCCTGGATGGTTCACTACACCTCTATGTCTCACTCTCTGAGTAAAGCACAGAACCATTACCTCTGAGAGCTATTTCCTGCCACAGGAGAGACTGGACCCGTAATGGTGCTCCGGGCGGAGCCGCGAAAATGGCACTTCCTGGTCCGGTGTCTGATAGGCCCTGTGTTCACCCCACTGAAACTGTCTCTCTCACTCAGAGAGAAGGCCAGACCTGTGTCAGGCAATTTATATTCCTCTGCTCTCACCCTCTGTCTCAATCTGTGGGGCTTTCTGTCTGACTGTGGGTAGGGTGGATGTGTGAAATGGTCGATGGGTTTGTGTGTGTGTGTGTGTGTGTGTGTGTGTGTGTGTGTGTGTGTGTGTGTGTGTGTGTGTGTGTGTGTGTGTGTGTGTGTGTGTGTGTGTGTGTGTGTGTGTGTGTGTGTGTGTGTGTCTCATCCTCACCAGTCTTAATCACAGTTCACAGGGAGCCAGTAATGTTGTCTAATGGAGTCAGAGGAGCTACTGGTGAACATCTGCTTAGTACAACACACACACACACCTCATTCACAACACACACACAACTCATTCACAACACACACACACCTCATTCACAACACACACACACCTCATTCACAACACACACACCTCATTCACAACACACACACACCTCATTCACAACACACACACACAACTCATCCACAACACACACACACCTCATACACAACACACACACCTCATTCACAACACACACACACACCTCATACACAACACACACACCTCATTCACAACACACACACCTCATTCACAACACACACACACACCTCATTCACAACACACACACACCTCATTCACAACACACACACACCTCATTCAAAACACACACACCTCATTCACAACACACACACACACTTCATTCACAACACACACACACACTTCATTCACAACACACACACACCTCATTCACAACACGCACACCCCATTCACAACACACACACACACCTCATTCACAACACACACACACCTCATACACAACACACACACCTCATTCACAACACACACACACACCTCATTCACAACACACACACACCTCATTCACAACACACACACACCTCATTCAAAACACACACACCTCATTCACAACACACACACACAACTCATTCACAACACACACACACACACCTCATTCACAACACACACACCTCATTCACAACACACACACACCTCATTCACAACACGCACACCTCATTCACAACACACACACCTCATTCACAACACACACACAACTCATTCACAACACACACACAACTCATTCACAACACACACACACACACCTCATTCACAACACACACACACCTCATTCACAACACACACACCTCATTCACAACACACACACACCTCATTCACAACACACAAACACACCTCATTCACAACACACACACACCTCATTCACAACACACACACACACCTCATTCACAACACACACACACCTCATTCACAACATACACACACACACCTCATTGACAACACACACACACCTCATTGACAACACACACACCTCATTCACAACACACACACACACACCTCATTCACAACACACACACACCTCATTCACAACACACACACACCTCATTCACAACACACACACACCTCATTCACAACACACACACCTCATTCACAACACACACACACCTCATTCACAACACACACACACCTCATTCACAACACACACACACCTCATTCACAACACACACTGACCTACTTGGAAGAGAGGTACAGCTTTTAATGCATCACCTGTTGAGACGATGTGTGAAATGTGTGGGCTTGAGGTACAGTACTGTGTGTGTGTGTGTGTGTGTGTGTGTGTGTGTGTGTGTGTGTGTGTGTGTGTGTGTGTGTGTGTGTGTGTGTGTGTGTGTGTGCGTGCGTGCGTGCGTGCGTGCGTGCGTGTTAGATCTAACAGAGGGAACATCTTGTAAAGCCACAACCTCAGGCTCTTCTTGTTTCTTCTTCGTCTGACTCCACAACGTCTACATCTACTTTCTCCTCTTCATCAGACTCCTCTTCATCAACAGGGGGAAGGAGGATGGAGAAGAGGGATATCAACAGAGGGAAGGAGGATGGAGAAGAGGGAAATCAACAGAGGGAAGGAGGATGGAGAAGAGGGACATCAACAGAGGGAAGGAGGATGGAGAAGAGGGACATCAACAGAGGGAAGGAGGATGGAGAAGAGGGACATCAACAGTGGGAAGGAGGATGGAGAAGAGGGACATCAACAGAGGGAAGGAGGATGGAGAAGAGGGATATCAACAGAGGGAAGGAGGATGGAGAAGAGGGATATCAACAGAGGGAAGGAGGATGGAGAAGAGGGATATCAACAGAGGGAAGGAGGATGGAGAAGAGGGATATCAACAGAGGGAAGGAGGATGGAGAAGAGGGAAATCAACAGAGGGAAGGAGGATGGAGAAGAGGGAAATCAACAGAGGGAAGGAGGATGGAGAAGAGGGAAATCAACAGAGGGAAGGAGGATGGAGAAGAGGGAAATCAACAGAGGGAAGGAGGATGGAGAAGAGGGAAATCAACAGAGGGAAGGAGGATGGAGAAGAGGGACATCAACAGAGGGAAGGAGGATGGAGAAGAGGGAAATCAACAGAGGGAAGGAGGATGGAGAAGAGGGATATCAACAGAGGGAAGGAGGATGGAGAAGAGGGATATCAACAGAGGGAAGGAGGATGGAGAAGAGGGAAATCAACAGAGGGAAGGAGGATGGAGAAGAGGGAAATCAACAGAGGGAAGGAGGATGGAGAAGAGGGATATCAACAGAGGGAAGGAGGATGGAGAAGAGGGATACGATGACAGCTGAAACTCAAGGTTTAATTGCACACATGAGGAGGAGGAGGCCTCTCTTGGAAGTTCTGCAGCGGAATAGGAAGACTTCAAAAAACATGTTTCTGTTTTCATACACACACACAGTGACACACACACATAGTACCCTCACATACACTTTACACACACTCACACACACTCACACACACACACACATTGAGACACACAGTACACTACACTCACACACACACACACTCTTGACCCAGATCCTCCGTGGCTCGCAGCATTAGGAAGAAAGGAAGTTTAGTTGTACCACCCTGTCACTTGTAATGACAGACTGACTGGTTGGTCTGGATATGGACTGACTGGTTGGTCTGGATATGGACTGCCTGTTGGTCTGGATATGGACTGCCTGGTTGATCTGGATATGGACTGCCTGTTGGTCTGGATATGGACTGCCTGGTTGGTCTGGATATGGACTGCCTGTTGGTCTGGATATGGACTGACTGGTTGGTCTGGATATGGACTGCCTGGTTGGTCTGGATATGGACTGCCTGGTTGGTCTGGATATGGACTGCCTGTTGGTCTGGATATGGACTGCCTGTTGGTCTGGATATGGACTGCCTGGTTGGTCTGGATATGGACTGCCTGTTGGTCTGGATATGGACTGCCTGTTGGTCTGGATATGGACTGCCTGTTGGTCTGGATATGGACTGCCTGTTGGTCTGGGTACGTGATGTGGCTGGGTATATACATTATGACTATATTGATATTACTGTCTGTGTTGCAGGAGAGGGATATTACACATATGATGACTGACTATTGTCAGTAGAGGTGTACTCTGGGTCACTGCACGCACTCATACACACACACACACACACACACACGCACGCACACACACACACACACACACACACACACACACGCACACGCAAACGCACACACGCACGCTACAGCTTAATAAGAGATCCAATCCACAGAGCCAATGTATTATTTAACAGACTGGCCTCAAGCTAGTAGTTATAAATACACCATGTACATATGAGAATACCCCTGTTATATACACACACACCTACCCCCTGTCTACTGCTCTCTCTTTATATGCACACACACTCACTCACGCACGCACACACACACACACCTACTCTCAGGTCTACTGAGACCAGAACGAGAATTAATAACATCTCTATATCTGTATAATTCTCTCTCTCTCTCTCTCTCTCTCCTTGTTTTTTCTCTCTCTCTCTCTCTCTCTCTCTCTCTCTCTCTCTCTCTCTCTCTCTCTCTCTCTCTCTCTCTCTCTCTCTCTCTCTCTCTCTCTCTCTCTCTCTCTCTCTCTCTCTCTCTCTCTCTCTCTCTCTCTCTCTCTCTCTCTCTCTCTCTCTCTCTCTCTCTCTCTCTCTCTCTCTCTCTCTCTCTCCTGTAATTCATAGAAGTGGCCTAATTAACTTCTTCCCAACAACTGACTGGAGAATGAAGGGACGGAGGGATAGAATGAAGAGATGAGAGAGAGGAGAAATAGAGAGAGGAGGAGAAATGGAGAGAGGAGAGAGGAAAAGAAAGGCCCTCTGAACAGATTTCCCACAGTGGTTTAGTGTTGAGCAGAGGAGGATAAGGGCAAGAGGAGGAGAGAGAGATGGAGAGGGAGGGAAAGAGGGAGGAGGGGGGAGGAGTGTTCTTTCCAAGAGAGCTTTCTTGGACTGGAAGAGTGGATACTGAAGAGAGGGAGAGGGAGAGAAAGAGGGAGAGGGAGAGAGAGAGAGAGAGGCTATGAGTTGTCAACCATGACCCCAATATACTTTCCTGGAAAAAAGCAGCTTCATTCAAGGCCTCCTGGCTTGACTCATTACTGTTCATGGTTCCAGATCTCTCTCTGTCTGTGTGTGTGTGTGTGTGTGTGTGTGTGTGTGTGTGTGTGTGTGTGTGTGTGTGTGTGTGTGTGTGTGTGTGTGTGTGTGTGTGTGTGTGTGTGTGTGTGTGTGTGTGTGTGTGTGTGTGTGTGTGTGTGTGTGTGTGTGTGTGTGTGTGTGTGTGTGTGGGTGGGTGGGTGGGTGGGTGGGTGGGTGGGTGGGTGGGTGTGCGTGCGTGCGCGCGCGTGCGTGTGTGTGTGTGTTATGCGTATTTCCGCGTGCACCCAGTGTGTTCATGCCAGCTCTCCCCCTGTGTTTGTCAGGCGTGTCAACAGATCTGAAAATCCCAGGTTTACCTCCTGTCTCTGTGGTATTCCTGAAGTTCCCGCTGTGAGCCAACCAGCTGCAGGCTGAGTCCCTCTGGTTCCTCTGTGGTATTCCTGAAGTTCCCGCTGTGAGCCAACCAGCTGCAGGCTGAGTCCCTCTGGTTCCTCTGTGGTATTCCTGAAGTTCCCGCTGTGAGCCAACCAGCTGCAGGCTGAGGCCCTCTGGTTCCTCTGTGGTATTCCTGAAGTTCCCGCTGTGAGCCAACCAGCTGCAGGCTGAGTCCCTCTGGTTCCTCTGTGGTATTCCTGAAGTTCCCGCTGTGAGCCAACCAGCTGCAGGCTGAGACCCTCTGGTTACTCTGTGGTATTCCTGAAGTTCCCGCTGTGAGCCAACCAGCTGCAGGCTGAGGCCCTCTGGTTCCTCTGTGGTATTCCTGAAGTTCCCGCTGTGAGCCAACCAGCTGCAGGCTGAGTCCCTCTGGTTCCTCTGTGGTATTCCTGAAGTTCCCGCTGTGAGCCAACCAGCTGCAGGCTGAGACCCTCTGGTTACTCTGTGGTATTCCTGAAGTTCCCGCTGTGAGCCAACCAGCTGCAGGCTGAGGCCCTCTGGTTCCTCTGTGGTATTCCTGAAGTTCCCGCTGTGAGCCAACCAGCTGCAGGCTGAGACCCTCTGGTTACTCTGTGGTATTCCTGAAGTTCCCGCTGTGAGCCAACCAGCTGCAGGCTGAGGCCCTCTGGTTCCTCTGTGGTATTCCTGAAGTTCCCGCTGTGAGCCAACCAGCTGCAGGCTGAGGCCTTCTGGTTCCTCTGTGGTATTCCTGAAGTTCCCGCTGTGAGCCAACCAGCTCTCAGGGACCTTCTCTCTCTCTTTCCATCTCTCTCTCTCTCTCTCAATTCAAGGGCGTTTTATTTGCATGGGAAACATATGTTAACATTGCAAAAGCAAGTGAAGTTGATAATATACAAGAGTGAAATAAACAATAAAAATGAACAGTAAACATTACACATACTGTCACGTTCCTGACCTGTTTTCCTTTGTTATGTATTTGTTTTAGTTGGTCAGGGCGTGAGTTGGGTGGGTTGGTCTAGGTTTGATTTTCTATGTTGGGATTTTGTGTTCGGCCTGGTATGATTCTCAATCAGAGACAGCTGTGAATCGTTGTCCCTGATTGAGAGTCATACTAAGGCAGCCAGGGTTTCACTGGTGTTTTTGTGGGTGTTTGTTCCTGTGTCAGTGTTTGGGCCACACAGGACTGTTTCAGGTTAGTCACGGTTGTTGGTTGTTGTATTTTGTAGTGTTTGTTGTTTTCCCATTAAAACATGAATACTTACCAATCTGCATCTTGGTCCGATCCATGCTCCTCCTCGTCTGAGGAGGAGAACGACTACGACAGCCGTTACAGAAACACCCACCATAACAGGACCAAGCGGATTGGAGAAGGAAGGCAAGAACAACAGCAATGGGGAAAAGAGGAATGGACTTGGGAGGAAATCCTAGACGGTAAAGGACCCTGGGCAGAGCCAGTGGAGTGTCGCCGCCCCAAAGCGGAGCTGGAGGCAGCGAAAGCGGAGAGGAGATATTATGAGGCGAAAGCAAGGCAGAGCGGCTGGAAGCCCGAGAGGCTCACCCAAACATTTCTTGGGGGGGGGCTAAGAGGTAGTGGGCCGAGGGCAGGTAGGAGACCTGCGCCCACTTCCCAGGCTAACCGTGGAGAGCGGGAGTACGGGCAGACACCGTGTTACGCAGTAGAGCGCACGGTGTCTCCTGTACGTGTTCATAGCCCGGTGCGGGTTATTCCACCTCCCCGCACTGGTAGGGCTAGATTGGGCATTGAGCCAAGTGCCATGAAGCCGGCTCTTCATATATGGCCTCCAGTACGTCTCCTTGGGCCGGCTTACATGGCACCAGCTTTACGCATGGTGTCCCCGGTTCGCCTACATAGCCCGGTGCGGGTTATTCCACCTCCCCGCACTGGTCGGGCGACGGGGAGCATTCAGCCAGGTAAGGTTGGGCAGGCTCAATGCTCAAGGGAGCCAGTACGCCTGCACGGTCCGGTACTTCCGGCGCCACCTCCCCCGCCCCAGCCCAGTACCACCAGTGCCTACTCCACGCACCAGGCTTCCAGTGCGTTTCCAGAGCCCTGTTCCTCCTCCACGCACTCTCCCTGTGGTGCGTGTCTCCAGCCCAGTGCCTCCAGTTCCGGCACCACGCACCAAGCCTCCTGTGCGTCCTGAGAGCCCTGTACGCACTGTTCCTTCTCCCCGCACTCGCCCTGAGGTGCGTGCCTCCAGTCCGGTACCACCAGTTCCGGCACCACGCACCAGGCCTACTGTGCGCCTCAGCGGGTCAGAGTCGTCCGTCTGCCCAACGCCGCCTGCACTGCTCGTCTGTCCAGCGCCGTCTGAGCCATCCGTCTGCCCAGCGCCGTCTGAGCCATCCGTCTGCCCAGCGCCGTCTGAGCCATCCGTCTGCCCAGCGCCGTCTGAGCCATCCGTCTGCCCAGCGCCGTCTGAGCCATCCGTCTGCCCAGCGCCGTCTGAGCCATCCGTCTGCCCAGCGCCATCTGAGCCATCCGTCTGCCACGAGCCATTAGAGCCGCCCGTATGTCCCGAGCCATTAGAGCCGTCCGTCAGTCAGGAGCCGCTAGAGCCGTCCGTCAGTCAGGAGCCGCCAGAGCCGCCAGCCAGTCAGGAGCTGCCAGAGACGCCAGCCAGTCAGGAGCTGCCAGAGACGCCAGCCAGTCAGGAGCTGCCAGAGACGCCAGCCAGTCAGGAGCTGCCAGAGCCGCCAGCCAGTCAGGAGCTGCCAGAGCCGCCAGCCAGTCAGGAGCTGCCAGAGCTGCCCTACAGTCATGAGCTGCCCTACAGTCATGAGCTGCCCTACAGTCATGAGCTGCCCTCCAGTCATGAGCTGCCCTCCAGTCATGAGCTGCCCTCCAGTCATGAGCTGCCCTCCAGTCATGAGCTGCCCTCCAGTCATGAGCTGCCCTCCAGTCATGAGCTGCCACCCAGTCCGGAGCTGCCACCCAGTCCGGAGCTGCCACCCAGTCCGGAGCTGCCACTCAGTCCGGAGCTGCCGTCCCTCAGTCCGGAGCTGCCCCTTATCCTGGTGCTGCCCCTTATCCTGGTGCTGCCCCTTATCCTGGTGCTGCCCCTTATCCTGGTGCTGCCCCTTAGTCCGGTGCTGCCCCTTAGTCAGGTGCTACCCCTCGGTCAGGTGCTACCCCTCGGTCAGGTGCTACCCCTCGGTCAGGTGCTACCCCTCAGTCTGTTACTGCCCTTTGGAATAGTGGGATTGACATGGAGGGTGAATATTGGGAGGAGGCCACGGAAGCGGGGGTTGACTATGGTGGGGTGGGGACCACGACCAGCGCCAGAGCCGCCACCGTGGACAGACGCCCACCCAGACCCTCCCCTAGACTTTGTGCTGGTGCGCCCGGAGTTCGCACCTTAAGGGGGGGGTTCTGTCACGTTCCTGACCTGTTTTCCTTTGTTATGTATTTGTTTTAGTTGGTCAGGGCGTGAGTTGGGTGGGTTGGTCTAGGTTTGATTTTCTATGTTGGGATTTTGTGTTCGGCCTGGTATGATTCTCAATCAGAGACAGCTGTGAATCGTTGTCCCTGATTGAGAGTCATACTAAGGCAGCCAGGGTTTCACTGGTGTTTTTGTGGGTGTTTGTTCCTGTGTCAGTGTTTGGGCCACACAGGACTGTTTCAGGTTAGTCACGGTTGTTGGTTGTTGTATTTTGTAGTGTTTGTTGTTTTCCCATTAAAACATGAATACTTACCAATCCGCATCTTGGTCCGATCCATGCTCCTCCTCGTCTGAGGAGGAGAACGACTACGACAGCCGTTACACATACAGAAGTTTCAAAAGAATAAATGTCATATTATGTATATATACAGTGTTTTAACAATGTACAAATGGTTAAAGTACAAAAAGGAAAATAAATAAGCATAAATACACACACCTTGGCCTAAACATCAGCGCCACAGGTAACTTCCACAAAGCTGTGAATGATCTGAGAGACAAGGCAAGAAGGGCCTTCTAGGCCATCAAAAGGAACATAAAATTCAACATAACGATTAGGATCTGGCTAAAAATACATTAATCAGTTATAGATCCCATTGCCCTTCATGGTTGTGAGGTCTGCAGTCCGCTCACCAACCAGGAATTCACAAAATGGGACAAACACCATATTAGAGACCCAAACTTAAGGAAAACGTTGACTATGTACAGACTCAGTGAGCATAGCCTTGCTATTGAGAAAGGCCGCTGTAGGCAGACCTGGCTCTCAAGAGAAGACAGGTAATGTGCACACTGCCCACAAAATGAGGTGGAAACTGCTGCACTTCCTAACCTCCTGCCCAATGTATGACCATATTAGAGACACATATTTCCCTCAGATTACACAGATCCACAAAGAACTCAAAAACAAACCAGATTTTGATAAACTCCCAGTATTTCTACTGGGTGAAAGACCACAGTGTGCATCATAGCAGCAAGATGTGTGACCTGAACAAGCACCATTGTAAATACAACCCATATTTATTTATTTTCCCTTTTGTACTTTAACTATATGCAAATAATTCTAACACTGTTCATAGACATAATATGACATTTGAAATGTCTGTATTCTTTTGGAAATTATGTAAGTGTAATGTGTAATTCAGCCCCAGTATTCTGTGCTTCTGTTCATTTTTATTGTTTATTTCACTGCTTTGGCAATGTAAACATGTTTCCCATGCCAATAAAGCCCTTGATTTGAATTTAATTGAAATTGAATTGAGAGACAGAGAGACAGAGAGAGAGACACAGCGAGAGACACAGAGAGAGAGAGAGAGGAGAGACAGAGAGAGAAAGACAGAGAGAGAAAGACAGAGAGAGAAAGAGGGACAAAGAGAGAGAAAGAGGGAGAGCGAGATAGAGAAAGAGAGAAAGAGAAAGAGAGGGAGAGAGAGAGAGAGAGAGAGAGAAAGAGAAAGAGAAAGAGAAAGAGAGAGAGAGATAGAGAGAGAGAGAGACAGAGAAAGAAAGAGAAAGAGGATGGTTGTGAATGAGGTAAAGAGGATGGGGGCTTTCTAACAAGTCTCTGAGATATCTTCTCTCCACCTTGTTTGTTCTTCCAGCTCAGGTCAGAGTTCGTCTGTCCAAGTAATTACTTTTTAAAATCTTTCAGAACTTGGACTTTCTCAAGGTGTGTGTACGTGCACGTTCATGTGTACGTGTGTGTGTGTGTACGTGTGTCTGTGTGTACGTGTGTGTGTGTTTACGTATACGTGTGTGTGTGTACGTGCGTGTGTGTGTGTGTGTGTATGTGTGTGTGTATGTGCATGTGTGTGTGTACGTGCATGTGTGTGTGTGTGTGTGTGTGTGTATGTGTGTGTACATGTACGTGCATGTGTGTGTTCACATTTTTAAGTTGTGTGCATATTCATGTACGTTTTCAGCCACACACACACCTGGTATGTTACCACAGCTCATGCATACTGTCTCGATTACTGGACCCCCTCTGATGCTCACTCCCTTATATCATTACACACTATCTCTCTGGAGCATCATGGTCCATTATGACTACACACTATCTCTCTGGAGCATCATGGTCCATTATGACTACACACTATCTCTCTGGAGCATCATGGTCCATCATGACTACACACTATCTCTCTGGAGCATCATGGTCCATCATGACTACACACTATCTCTCTGGAGCATCATGGTCCAGCATGACTATACACTATCTCTCTGGATCATCATGGTCCATCATGACTATACACTATCTCTCTGGAGCATCATGGTCCATCATGACTACACACTATCTCTCTGGAGCATCATGGTCCATCATGACTATACACTATCTCTCTGGAGCATCATGGTCCATTATGACTACACACTATCTCTCTGGAGCATCATGGCCCATCATGACTGCACACCAGCTCTCTCTGGAGCATCATGGTACATTATGACTACACACTATCTCTCTGGAGCATCATGGTCCATTATGACTACACACTATCTCTCTGGAGCATCATGGTCCATTATGACTACACACTATCTCTCTGGAGCATCATGGTCCATTATGACTACACACTATCTCTCTCTGGAGCATCATGGTCCATCATGACTACACACTATCTCTCTGGAGCATCATGGTACATTATGACTACACACTATCTCTCTGGAGCATCATGGTCCATTATGACTACACACTATCTCTCTGGAGCATCATGGTACATTATGACTACACACTATCTCTCTGGAGCATCATGGTCCATTATGACTACACACTATCTCTCTGGAGCATCATGGTCCATTATGACTACACACTATCTCTCTGGAGTATCATGGTCCATTATGACTACACACTATCTCTCTGGGGTATCATGGTCCATTATGACTACACACTATCTCTCTGGAGTATCATGGTCCATTATGACTACACACTATCTCTCTCTGGAGCATCATGGTCCATCATGACTACACACTATCTCTCTGGAGCATCATGGTACATTATGACTACACACTATCTCTCTGGAGCATCATGGTCCATTATGACTACACACTATCTCTCTGGAGCATCATGGTACATTATGACTACACACTATCTCTCTGGAGCATCATGGTCCATTATGACTACACACTATCTCTCTGGAGCATCATGGTCCATTATGACTACACACTATCTCTCTGGAGTATCATGGTCCATTATGACTACACACTATCTCTCTGGGGTATCATGGTCCATTATGACTACACACTATCTCTCTGGAGTATCATGGTCCATTATGACTACACACTATCTCTCTGGAGCATCATGGTCCATCATGACTACACACTATCTCTCTGGAGCATCATGTTCCATCATGACTACACACTATCTCTCTGGAGTATCATGGTCCATTATGACTATACACTATCTCTCTGGAGCATCATGGTCCATTATGACTACACACTATCTCTCTCTGGAGCATCATGGTCCATCATGACTACACACTATCTCTCTGGAGCATCATGGTCCATTATGACTATACACTATCTCTCTGGAGCATCATGGTCCATCATGACTCATTAGGGGAAAGTCTTTTGAAATGTACACCATGTTGTGTATATACACCCAGGCCCTCATTTATAAACGTATCTTTGCTTTGTGAGTGGAATTGTTGTTCTGAGTGGAATTGGAGTTCAGCCCCAGTATTCTGTGTTTCTGTGTTCTGAGTGGAATTGGAATTCAGCCCCAGTATTCTGTGTTTCTGTGTTCTGAGTGGAATTGGAATTCAGCCCCAGTATTCTGTGTGTCTGTGTTCTGGGTAGAATTGGAATTCAGCCCCAGTATTCTGTGTTTCTGTGTTCTGGAATGAATTGGAATTCAGCCCCAGTATTCTGTGTTTCTGTGTTCTGGAATGAATTGGAATTCAGCCCCAGTATTCTGTGTTTCTGTGTTCTGGAATGAATTGGAATTCAGCCCCAGTATTCTGTGTTTCTGTGTTCTGGAATGAATTGGAATTCAGCCCCAGTATTCTGTGTTTCTGTGTTCTGAGTAGAATTGGAATTCAGCCCCAGTATTCTGTGTTTCTGTGTTCTGAGTGGAATTGGAATTCAGCCCCAGTATTCTGTGTTTCTGTGTTCTGAGTAGAATTGGAATTCAGCCCCAGTATTCTGTGTTTCTGTGTTGTGAGTGGAATTGGAGTTCCGACCAGGTAGATAATTAAATCAGTCCCTCTGTGTCCTCCTCAGATGAGAACCATCTCTCTCTCTACTTCATCATGTCTCAGTAACAATCCTTTACATTGCTTTCTAAAGGGACCATCATCCGTACTGGTGCTCTGCTCTGTACAACTCACATGTTTCTGATTGAAGAGAGATACTCCTTGAGCTAAAGGAAACTCTGTGAGAGATAGCAAGGGAGGGACTGTGTGCGTGTGTGTGTGTGTGTGTGTGTGTGTGTGTGTGTGTGTGTGTGTGTGTGTGTGTGTGTGTGTGTGTGTGTGTGTGTGTGTGTGTGTGTGTGTGTGTGTGTGTGTGTGTGTGTGTGTGTGTGTGTGTGAAAGAGATTGAGAGATAAAGGGAGCAGAGAGATGATGATGAGGAGGTTGAGGGAGGAAGGAGAGAATTTAATGGTTTAATCTCCCAAAGTGGGAAAATAACAAGTGTCTGGCAACTCTGATTGGATTCCCCTAAAGATCTGAATTAGGTTAATAGAGAGGAGGGAGGGAGGGAGGGAGGGAGGGAGGGAGGGAGGGAGGGAGGGAGGGAGGGAGGGAGGGAGGGAGGGAGGGAGGGAGGGAGGGAGGGAGGGAGAAAAAAGTAAATGCAAGAGTTTGTAGATTAAAAAGGAAAGATGGAAAATGGAGAGAAAGAAATCAACAACTGGGTGGCTGGAGATTTCCACTTAAAAAACAAACAAAACACAAACCTCCCTTGGGGGAAGTTCACTTTGCATCAGCCCAATATGGATGGCATCTTTGTTGCCATGACGAGGAGAGCGAGGGAGAAGGTATTAAGTGAATTTTAGCATTTTGAATAAGTGTGTGTGTGTGTGTGTGTGTGTGTGTGTGTGTGTGTGTGTGTGTGTGTGTGTGTGTGTGTGTGTGTGTGTGTGTGTGTGTGTGTGTGTGTGTGTGTGTGTGTGTGTGTGTGTGTGTGTGTGTGTGTGTGTGTGTGTGTGTGTGAGAGAGAGAGGGAGCGATAATAAGCAGGTAGCAGATAATTGCAGTCAATTTGAATTCCGTCTCTACAATAAACTTTAGCCTCTTAAGCCACAGGTGGAGGGAGGAGGCTAATGGAGGAGGAGAGAGAGGAGGAGGAGGAGGTGGAGGGAGAGAATGAGGAAGGGGAAAGAGGAGGAGGAGGTGGAGGGAGAGAAGGAGGTGGAGGGAGAGGAGGAGGAAGGGGAGAGAGGAGGAGGAGAGGAGAGGGGGAGAGGGAGGAAGGGGAGAGAGGAGGAGGAGAGGAGAGGGGGAGAGGGAGGAAGGGGAGAGAGAGAGGAGGTGGAGGGAGAGGAGGAGGAAGTGGAGAGTGGAGGAGGTGGTGGAGAGAGGGGGGGAGGTGTAGGGAGAGAGGGATTGGAGAGAGAAAACAACAAAAAACAAAGAATTGTCTAGGTGAAGTTCACTGGGTTCAATTTGCATAGAAATGTGAAAATGTTGTTTTAGCTGCGCTTCTGTCAATGTTCTAGTTGTTTTTGTTCTTGTCGTTGTTTGTTGGCCATATTGAGAGCGTGTTTTACAAGTTGGCATTTTGTTCAGGGAGAGTAAAAAAAGGATAGTTATGTTTTTACCATTTGAGTTTTTATACCCAGACATGTTTTATTTCAACAGAATAATCAAAAGCTTGGGGACTGTTTTGTAGAGGTTGACTATGTTCCAAATGGCAGCCTATTCCTTTTCTAGTGCACTACTTTTGACCAGAGCCCTTTGGACCCTATAAGCCCTGCTGTAAAGGAGTGCACTATGTAGAGAATAGAGAGTCATTTGGAAAGCAACCTAGGGCTAAAGAGTTTAGGGTTGGTTTTGACAGGGGGTGAAGACAGGGGTGGTTTTGACAGGGAGTGAAGACAGGGGTGGTTTTGACAGGGGGTGAAGACAGGGTTGGTTTTGACAGGGGGTGAAGACAGGGTTGGTTTTGACAGGGGTGAAGACAGGGTTGGTTTTGACAGGGGTGGTTTTGACAGGGGGTGAAGACAGGGTTGGTTTTGACAGGGGGTGAAGACAGGGTTGGTTTTGACAGGGGGTGAAGACGGGGTTGGTTTTGACAGGGGGTGAAGACAGGGTTGGTTTTGATAGGGGGTGAAGACAGGGTTGATTTTGATAGGGAGTGAAGACAGGTTTGGTTTTTGACAGGGGGTGAAGACAGGGTTGGTTTTGATAGGGGTGGTTTTGACAGGGGGTGAAGACAGGGTTGGTTTTGACAGGGGGTGAAGACAGGGTTGGTTTTGACAGGGGTGGTTTTGACAGGGGGTGAAGACAGGGTTGATTTTGACAGGGGGTGAAGACAGGTTTGGTTTTGACAGGGGGTGAAGACATGTTTGGTTAGGATTTTTGACAGGGGGTGAAGACAGGGCAATTGACATGGTCAACCAAGCACATCTTTGTCACACATCCACACTGAGACTGATGAAGCAATGACTGGCTCTAAAGCTTTGACAAATAATTGATGGAAGAGAACTGATTACTGTGTTTGTGACTGATCCCTCTCTCTCTCTCTCTTTCTCCTCTCTCTCTGTCCTCTCTCTGACTCTCTCTCGCTCCCCTTCTCTTTCTCCTCTCTCTCTGTCCTCTCTCTGACTCTCTCTCGCTCCCCTTCTCTTTCTCCTCTCTCTCTGTCCTCTCTCTGACTCTCTCTCTCTCTCTTTTTTTTCTCTCTCTCGCTCTTTCTCCTCTCTCTGTCCTCTCTCTCTCTCTCTCTCCCCGTCTCTCTCTCTCTCTCCGTCTCTCTCTCGGAGGTACTGTATGATCGGTGTCAGTCAGGGGTTCAGTCAGTCAGACAGACTGCCTACCTCTCCATCATCCATCACACAGACATACACCATACTACCATCCTCTCCATCATCCATCAATCAACCATCCAGCCACCCAGTCACACCTCACAGTACAGGACAGGAGAGAGAGGGAAATGAGAGAGGGGCGAAACAGGGGGGTTGGGAGAATGGAGAGAGAGGGGGGTGGGAGGGCTATGAAGACGACAAGAGAAGCAGAGAGAGGGGTAAGAAAGAGAGAGGTAGAGAAGAGGGTTAGAGAGAGGTAGAGAGGAGGGTTAGAGAGCGGTAGAGAGGAGGGTTAGAGAGCGGTAGAGAGAGAGGTAGAGAGGAGGGTTAGAGAGAGGTAGAGAGGAGGGTTAGAGAGCGGTAGAGAGAGGTAGAGAGGAGGGTTAGGTAGAGAGGAGAGTTAGATAGGTAGAGAGGAGGGTTAGAGAGAGAGGTAGAGAGAGAGGTAGAGAGGAGGGTTAGATAAAGAGAGAGAGGTAGAGAGAGAGAGGTAGAGAGGAGGGTTAGATAGAGAGGTAGAGAGAGAGGTAGAGAGAGAGGTAGAGAGGAGAGTTAGATAGAGAGAGGTAGAGAGGAGGGTTAGAGAGAGAGGTAGAGAGAGAGGTAGAGAGGAGGGTTAGATAAAGAGAGAGAGGTAGAGAGAGAGAGGTAGAGAGAGAGAGGTAGAGAGGAGGGTTAGATAGAGAGAGGTAGAGAGAGAGAGGTAGAGAGAGAGAGGTAGAGAGGAGGGTTAGATAGAGAGAGAGAGGTAGATAGAGAGAGGTAGAGAGAGGTAGAGAGAGAGAGGTAGGTAGAGAGGAGGGTTAGATAGAGAGGTAGAGAGGAGAGTTAGAGAGAGAGAGGTAGAGAGAGAGGTAGAGAGAGAGGTAGAGAGAGAGAGGTAGATAGAGAGGAGGGTTAGATAGAGAGAGGTAGAGAGGAGAGTTAGATAGAGAGGTAGAGAGAGAGAGGTAGAGAGGAGGGTTAGATAGATAGAAAGAGGTAGAGAGAGAGAGGTAGAGAGGAGGGTTAGAGAGAGAGGTAGAGAGGAGGGTTAGATAGAGAGGTAGAGAGAGAGAGGTAGAGAGAAAGGTAGAGAGGAGGGTTAGATAGAGGTAGATAGAGAGAGGTAGAGAGAGAGAGGTAGAGAGAGAGGTAGAGAGGAGGGTTAGATAGAGAGAGGTAGATAGAGAGAGGTAGATAGAGAGAGAGGTAGAGAGAGAGGTAGAGAGAGAGAGGTAGAGAGGAGGGTTAGATAGAGAGAGGTAGAGAGAGAGAGGTAGAGAGAGAGGTAGAGAGAGAGAGGTAGAGAGAGAGAGGTAGATAGAGAGAGGTAGAGAGAGAGAGGTAGAGAGGAGGGTTAGATAGAGAGGTAGATAGAGAGAGGTAGAGAGGAGGGTTAGATAGAGAGAGGTAGATAGAGAGAGGTAGAGAGAGAGGTAGAGAGGAGGGTTAGATAGAGAGGTAGAGAGAGAGGTAGAGAGGAGAGTTAGATAGAGAGAGGTAGAGAGGAGGGTTAGATAGAAAGAGGTAGAGAGGAGGGTTAGATAGAGAGGTAGATAGAGAGAGGTAGATAGAGAGAGGTAGAGAGAGAGAGGTAGATAGAGAAAGGTAGAGAGGAGAGTTAGATAGAGAGGTAGAGAGAGAGGTAGAGAGGAGAGTTAGATAGAGAGAGGTAGAGAGGAGGGTTAGATAAAGAGGTAGAGAGAGAGGTAGAGAGAGAGGTAGAGAGAGAGGTAGAGAGGAGAGATAGAGAGAGGTAGAGAGGAGGGTTAGATAGAGAGAGGTAGAGAGAGAGGTAGAGAGGAGGGTTAGATAGAGAGAGAGGTAGAGAGAGAGGTAGAGAGAGAGGTAGAGAGAGAGTTAGAGAGGAGAGATAGAGAGAGGTAGAGAGGAGAGTTAGATAGAGAGAGGTAGAGAGGAGGGTTAGATAGAGAGAGGTAGATAGAGAGAGGTAGAGAGAGAGAGGTAGAGAGAGAGAGGTAGAGAGAGAGGTAGAGAGAGAAAGGTAGAGAGAGAGAGGTAGAGAGGAGGGCTAGATAGAGAGGTAAATAGAGAGAGGTAGAGAGAGAGAGGTAGAGAGGAGGGTTAGATAGAGAGAGAGGTAGAGAGGAGGGTTAGATAGAGAGGAGGGTTAGGTAGAGAGAGAGAGGTAGAGAGGAGGGTTAGATAGATAGAGGTAGAGAGAGGTAGAGAGGAGGGTTACATAGACAGAGGTAGAGAGGAGGTTAGAGAGCGAGAGGAAGAGAGGACAGGGCACACACAGTCTGTCTTGACCCCTGGCATTGACTGATTGACTTGACCCCTGGCATTGACTGATTGACTTGACCCCTGGCATTGACTGATTGACTTGACCCCTGGCATTGACTGATTGACTTGACCCCTGGCATTGACTGACCCCTGGCATTGACTGACCCCTGGTATACAGTAGTTAGAATATTCGGAGGGATAGAGGATCATAAGCCTGTCACACACACATACATGATATATACTGAATGTACAAAACATTAGGAACACCTTCCCACCTTCCCACCTTCCCACCTTCCCTGCACCCCCTTCTGCCCTCAGAACAGCCTCAATTCATCAGGGCATGGACTCTACAAGGTGTTGAAATCCACAGGGATGCTGGCCCATGTTGACTCCAATGCTTCAGGGCATGGACTCTACAAGGTATCAATACCGTTCCACAGGGATGCTGGCCCATGTTGACTCCAATGCTTCAGGGCATGGACTCTACAAGGTATCAATACCGTTCCACAGGGATGCTGGCCCATGTTGACTCCAATGCTTCAGGGCATGGACTCTACAAGGTATCAATACCGTTCCACAGGGATGCTGGCCCATGTTGACTCCAATGCTTCAGGGCATGGACTCTACAAGGTATCAATACCGTTCCACAGGGATGCTGGCCCATGTTGACAACAATGCTTCCCACAGTTGTGTCAAGATGGCTGGATGTCCTCCGGGTGGTGGACCATTCTAGATACACACAGGAAACTGTTGAGGGTGAAAAACCAACAGCGCTGCAGTTAATGACACACTTAAACCGGTGCGCTTGGCACTTAAATCTTTTGTCTTTCGAATTCACTGTTCCGTGGTTGCCATGGCGCCGTAAGCTGGCCTAGCCAAAGAGATCTGTAAATATTGTAGATATTTTTACTACTTGTAAGAATTATTGTAGCATTTTTTAAATGTATTTTTTGCAGGGTTTGGCTGCTCTGGGATTTGATCATTATATTCTGTGGTCTTGATGAAAAGTCTGTCTTTTGGCTTGATAGCTGGCTAGCTGGCTGCTTGGATTCAAATAATGTGGCTTTTTGTTTCATCTGTTTGGAAGTATTACACCAAGGACTGCTGTGTCCAGAGGTAGCAGAGTACGTTCAGGGACTGGTCAGGGAATGCTCCTAACCACTGCCAAGATGTGCTGCTTTTCGTTGGCTTTCAGCAGCCGTGGCATCACCCAGGTGGCTGCTACATTCCTGCCAATGGAGGACCAGCACCAGAGAAGAGGCTCCGATGGAGGACCAGCACCAGAGAAGAGGCTCCAATGGAGGACCAGCACCAGAGAAGAGGCTCCGATGGAGGACCAGCACCAGAGAAGAGGCTCCGATGGAGGACCAGCACCAGAGAAGAGGCTCCGATGGAGTGCCTGGCCATTCAGAGAAGCAGGTGTGCTGTTGAAGAGGGCCTGTTGTTTCAGACTGTCTTTGTTTCTCCTTGGCTGTTCCATCGATGCCCCCTCCACTGAACCTCCTCTGCTGAACCTCCTCCGCTGAACCTCCTCCGCTGAACCTCCTCCGCTGAACCTCCTCCGCCGAACCTCCTCCGCCGAACCTCCTCTACTGAACCTCCTCTACTGAACCTCCTCCGCTGAACCTCCTCTACTGAACCTCCTCCGCCGAACCTCCTCCGCCGAACCTCCTCCACCGAACCTCCTCCACTGAACCTCCTCTACTGAACCTCCTCCGCCGAACCTCCTCCGCCGAACCTCCTCCGCCGAACCTCCTCTACTGAACCTCCTCTACTGAACCTCCTCTACTGAACCTCCTCTACTGAACCTCCTCTACTGAACCTCCTCTACTGAACCTCCTCCACTGAACCTCCTCCGCCGAACCTCCTCTACTGAACCTCCTCCACTGAACCTCCTCTACTGAACCTCCTCTACTGAACCTCCTCTACTGAACCTCCTCTACTGAACATCCTCTACTGAACATCCTCTACTGAACCTCCTCCACTGAACCTCCTCTACTGAACCTCCTCTACTGAACCTCCTCTACTGAACCTCCTCCACTGAACCTCCTCTGAACCTCCTCTGCCTATCCAACACAGATGACTGAACTTCATCCCCCTGAGACTTTCCCTCTCTGTTATTTACATGTTTTGTTGTTTTACTTTTTAAGGCTTTGAGATTCTTTGAAAAGCTCTATGGTTCAAAAAATGTATGAAGGGTTATATATCTGGGACACACATATGGCTAGCAGGTCTGCTGTGGAGGTCTACGGGTCTGCTGTGGAGGCTAGGTCTACGGGTCTGCTGTGGAGGCTAGGTCTACGGGTCTGCTGTGGAGGCTAGGTCTACGGGTCTGCTGTGGAGGCTAGGTCTACGGGTCTGCTGTGGAGGCTAGGTCTACGGGTCTGCTGTGGAGGCTAGGTCTACGGGTCTGCTGTGGAGGCTAGGTCTACGGGTCTGCTGTGGAGGCTAGGTCTACGGGTCT
This sequence comes from Salvelinus namaycush, assembly GCF_016432855.1. Lineage (NCBI taxonomy): Eukaryota > Metazoa > Chordata > Actinopteri > Salmoniformes > Salmonidae > Salvelinus > Salvelinus namaycush. The sequence continues at coordinate 182,234 of NW_024061042.1, read as the reverse complement.
AGTGTGGAGGCTAGGTCTACGGGTCTAGTGTGGAGGCTAGGTCTACGGGTCTAGTGTGGAGGCTAGGTCTACGGGTCTGCTGTGGAGGCTAGGTCTACGGGTCTAGTGTGGAGGCTAGGTCTACGGGTCTGCTGTGGAGGCTAGGTCTACGGGTCTAGTGTGGAGGCTAGGTCTACGGGTCTGCTGTGGAGGCTAGGTCTACGGGTCTGCTGTGGAGGCTAGGTCTACGGGTCTGCTGTGGAGGCTAGGTCTACGGGTCTGCAGTGGAGGCTAGGTCTACGGGTCTGCTGTGGAGGCTAGGTCTACGGGTCTGCTGTGGAGGCTAGGTCTACGGGTCTGCTGTGGAGGCTAGGTCTACGGGTCTGCTGTGGAGGCTAGGTCTACGGGTCTGCTGTGGAGGCTAGGTCTACGGGTCTGCTGTGGAGGCTAGGTCTACGGGTCTGCTGTGGAGGCTAGGTCTACGGGTCTGCTGTGGAGGCTAGGTCTACGGGTCTGCTGTGGAGGCTAGGTCTACGGGTCTGCTGTGGAGGCTAGGTCTACGGGTCTGCTGTGGAGGCTAGGTCTACGGGTCTGCTGTGGAGGCTAGGTCTACGGGTCTGCTGTGGAGGCTAGGTCTACGGGTCTGCTGTGGAGGCTAGGTCTACGGGTCTGCTGTGGAGGCTAGGTCTACGGGTCTGCTGTGGAGGCTAGGTCTACGGGTCTGCTGTGGAGGCTAGGTCTACGGGTCTGCTGTGGAGGCTAGGTCTACGGGTCTGCTGTGGAGGCTAGGTCTACGGGTCTGCTGTGGAGGCTAGGTCTACGGGTCTGCTGTGGAGGCTAGGTCTACGGGTCTGCTGTGGAGGCTAGGTCTACGGGTCTGCTGTGGAGGCTAGGTCTACGGGTCTGCTGTGGAGGCTAGGTCTACAGGTCTGCTGTGGAGGCTAGGTCTACGGGTCTGCTGTGGAGGCTAGGTCTACGGGTCTGCTGTGGAGGCTAGGTCTACGGGTCTAGTGTGGAGGCTAGGTCTACGGGTCTGCTGTGGAGGCTAGGTCTACGGGTCTAGTGTGGAGGCTAGGTCTACGGGTCTGCTGTGGAGGCTAGGTCTACGGGTCTAGTGTGGAGGCTAGGTCTACGGGTCTGCTGTGGAGGCTAGGTCTACGGGTCTAGTGTGGAGGCTAGGTCTACGGGTCTGCTGTGGAGGCTAGGTCTACGGGTCTGCTGTGGAGGCTAGGTCTACGGGTCTGCTGTGGAGGCTAGGTCTACGGGTCTGCTGTGGAGGCTAGGTCTACGGGTCTGCTGTGGAGGCTAGGTCTACGGGTCTGCTGTGGAGGCTAGGTCTACGGGTCTGCTGTGGAGGCTAGGTCTACGGGTCTGCTGTAGAGGCTAGGTCTACGGGTCTGCTGTGGAGGCTAGGTCTACGGGTCTGCTGTGGAGGCTAGGTGTACCATGTTATGTTTATTTAAAAGGACCACAATGGAAATGCATTAACAAACTTCATCCTCCATTTTACATTCATCCAGATGTGTATCTAATACATTCACCCTCTGAATGACACACATACACAATCCATGTCTCTACTGTCTCAAGGCTTAAAAAACCTTCTTTAACCCGTCTCCTCCCCTTCATCTACACTGATTGAAGTGGATTGAAGTGACATCAATAAGGGATCATAGTTTTGACCAGGTGAATCCAGGTGAGTCTGTCATGGAAAGAGCAGGTGTTCCTAATGTTTTGTTCACTCAGTGTTTAGACACGTACACACACACACACACACACACACACACATACAATATATATAGACACAAAAACACACACATATATACACGCACACACAAAAACACACACACATAAATACACACACACCGCACCCCAGCAGTCTCTTCGACGTTACCTCAACCACATGGAGAACGTGACAGAAAACCCCAGAAACCTCTCTAAACCCTCGTTTCCCACCTAAATTATAGGAACTAAATCATTGTTATAAAAACAGCTTCTTTACGTGAGGGTAAGGCCTATTTCTGAGCAGCATTTACCTTTTTTTAATTCAATGTATATATTTTCCCCCTCGAACAATCATCTGCTCTTCGGTGTAGCAACAGCATCCCCATGTGGTAATGAGAGGAACAGCATGTCTGTCCAACCGTATCCACACACACACAACAAACACACACACACATTCAGATCCACAAGGGAGGGAGAATCCAAGCCTTGCAGGGGTGGATAAATTTTTTTTTAAATATACGTTTCTTGTTAATTATTTATTGAGCAATTCCTGGCCTCTGTTTACGCGAGGGTTATTAAGTATTACTCCACGCTAAGCTGCTCACAGACAGGCAGTATCACAGCCCCACCCCTCTATCTCTGGAATCCTCCACTACAAAACCAATAGAACGATCCGGAATGATCCGGTCGGAATGCAATTATAGGAATGATTGCTCAATCCATTTATTACATGAGGCAGTGTTTAAGCATGGAAACCCCTGTTCATATTGGGGGGGGGGGGGGTGTTAGTCAAACTGAGAGGAAGAAGAGGAAAGGGAATGATGGAGACCAATAGTCTCTCTCTCTCTCTCTCTCTCTCTGTCCTCCATATCTCTCTCTCTCTCTCTCTCTCTCTCTCTCTCTGTCTCTCTCTGTCTCTCTCTGTGTCTCTCTCTCTCTCTCTCTCTCTCTCTCTCTGTCTCTCTCTCTGTCTCTCTCTGTGTCTCTCTCTCTCAATTCAATTCAATTCAATTCAAGGGGCTTTATTGGCATGGGAAACATGTGTTAACATTGCCAAAGCAAGTGAGGTAGATATTATACAAAAGTGAAATAAACAATACAAATTAACAGTAAACATTACACATACAGAAGTTTCAAAACAATAAAGACATTACAAATGTTATATTATATATATACAGTGTTGTAACAATGTACAAATGGTTAAAGCACACAAGTTAAAATAAATAAGCATAAATATGGGTTGTATTTACAATGGTGTTTGTTCTTCACTGGTTGCCCTTTTCTTGTGGCAACAGGTCACAAATCTTGCTGCTGTGATGGCACACTGTGGAATTTCTCCCAGTAGATATGGGAGTTTATCAAAATTGGATCTGTTTTCAAATTCTTTGTGGATCTGTGTAATCTGAGGGAAATATGTCTCTCTAATATGGTCATACATTGGGCAGGAGGTTAGGAAGTGCAGCTCAGTTTCCACCTCATTTTGTGGGCAGTGTGCACATAGCCTGTCTTCTCTTGAGAGCCATGTCTGCCTACGGCGGCCTTTCTCAATAGCAAGGCTATGCTCACTGAGTCTGTACATAGTCAAAGCTTTCCTTAAGTTTAGGTCAGTCACAGTGGTCAGGTATTCTGCCACTGTGTACTCTCTGTTTAGGGCCAAATAGCATTCTAGTTTGCTCTGTTTTTTTGTTAATTCTTTCCAATGTGTCAAGTAATTATCTTTTTGTTTTCTCATGATTTGGTTGGGTCTAATTGTGCTGTTGTCCTGGGGCTCTGTGGGGTGTGTTTGTGTTTGTGAACAGAGCCCTAGGACCAGCTTGCTTAGGGGACTCTTCTCCAGGTTCATCTCTCTGTAGGTGATGGCTTTGTTATGGAAGGTTTGGGAATCGCTTCCTTTTAGGTGGTTGTAGAATTTAACGGCTCTTTTCTGGATTTTGATAATTAGTGGGTATCGGCCTAATTCTGCTCTGCATGCATTATTTGGTGTTCTACGTTGTACACAGAGGATATTTTTGCAGAATTCTGCATGCAGAGTCTCAATTTGGTGTTTGTCCCATTTTGTGAAATCTTGGTTGGTGAGCGGACCCCAGACCTCACAACCATAAAGGGCAATGGGCTCTATGACTGATTCAAGTATTTTTAGCCAGATCCTAATTGGTATGTTGAAATTTATGTTCCTTTTGATGGCATAGAATGCCCTTCTTGCCTAGTCTCTCAGATCGTTCACAGCTTTGTGGAAGTTACCTGTGGCGCTGATGTTTAGGCCGAGGTATGTATAGTTTTTTGTGTGCTCTAGGGCAACGGTGTCTAGATGGAATTTGTGGTCCTGGCGACTGGACCTTTTTTGGAACACCATTATTTTGGTCTTACTGAGATTTACTGTCAGGGCCCAGGTCTGACAGAATCTGTGCAGAAGATCTAGGTGCTGCTGTAGGCCCTCCTTGGTTGGTGACAGAAGCACCAGATCATCAGCAAACAGTAGACATTTGACTTCGGATTCTAGTAGGGTGAGACCGGGTGCTGCAGACTGTTCTAGTGCCCGTGCCAATTCGTTGATATATATGTTGAAGAGGGTGGGGCTTAAGCTGCATCCCTGTCTCACCCCACGACCCTGTGTGAAGAAATGTGTGTGTTTTTTGCCAATTTTAACCGCACACTTGTTGTTTGTGTACATGGATTTTATAATGTCGTATGTTTTACCCCCAACACCACTTTCCATCAATTTGTATAGCAGACCCTCATGCCAAATTGAGTCGAAGGCTTTTTTGAAATCAACAAAGCATGAGAAGACTTTGCCTTTGTTTTGGTTTGTTTGGTTGTCAATTAGGGTGTGTAGGGTGAATACATGGTCTGTTGTACGGTAATTTGGTAAAAAGCCAATTTGACATTTGCTCAGTACATTGTTTTCATTGAGGAAATGTACGAGTCTGCTGTTAATGATAATGCAGAGGATTTTCCCAAGGTTACTGTTGACGCATATTCCACGGTAGTTATTGGGGTCAAATTTGTCTCCACTTTTGTGGATTGGGGTGATCAGTCCTTGGTTCCAAATATTGGGGAAGATGCCAGAGCTAAGGACGATGTTAAAGAGTTTTAGTATAGCCAATTGGAATTTGTTGTCTGTATATTTGATCATTTCATTAAGGATACCATCAACACCACAAGCCTTTTTGGGTTGGAGGGTTTTTATTTTGTCCTGTAACTCATTCAAGGTAATTGGAGAATCCAGTGGGTTCTGGTAGTCTTTAATAGTTGATTCTAGGATTTGTATTTGATCATGTATATGTTTTTGCTCTTTATTCTTTGTTATAGAGCCAAAAAGATTGGAGAAGTGGTTTACCCATACATCTCCATTTTGGATAGATAATTCTTCGTGTTGTTGTTTGTTTAGTGTTTTCCAATTTTCCCAGAATTGGTTAGAGTCTATGGAGTCTTCAATTACATTGAGCTGATTTCTGACGTGCTGTTCCTTCTTTTTCCGTAGTGTATTTCTGTATTGTTTTAGTGATTCACCATAGTGAAGGCGTAGACTCAGGTTTTCCGGGTCTATATGTTTTTGGTTGGACAGGTTTCTCAATTTATTTCTTAGATTTTTGCATTCTTTATCAAACCATTTGTCATTGTTGTTCATTTTCTTCGGTTTTCTATTTGAGATTTTTAGATTTGATAGGGAAGCTGAGAGGTCAAATATACTGTTAAGATTTTCTACTGCCAAGTTTACACCTTCACTATTGCAGTGGAACATTTTACCCAGGAAGTTGTCTAAAAGGGATTGAATTTGCTGTTGCCTAATTGTTTTTTGGTAGGTTTCCAAACTGCATTCCTTCCATCTATAGCATTTCTTAATGTTACTCAGTTCCTTTGGCTTTGATGCCTCATGATTGAGTATTGCTCTGTTCAAGTAGACTGTGATTTTGCTGTGGTCTGATAGGGGTGTCAGTGGGCTGACTGTGAACGCTCTGAGAGACTCTGGGTTGAGGTCAGTGATAAAGTAGTCTACAGTGCTACTGCCAAGAGATGAGCTATAGGTGTACCTACCATAGGAGTCCCCTCGAAGCCTACCATTGACTATGTACATACCCAGATCTCTCTCTCTCTCTCTCTCTCTCTCTCTCTCTCTCTCTCTCTCTCTCTCTCTCTCTCTCTCTCTCTCTGTGTCTATGTCTCTGTCTCTCTGTCTCTCTCTGTGTCTCTGTCTCTCTCTGTGTCTCTGTCTCTCTCTCTCTGTCTCTCTCTCTCTCTCTCTCTCTCTCTCTCTCTCTCTCTCTCTCTGTCTCTCTGTGTCTCTCTCTGTCTCTCTCTGTCTCTCTCTGTGTCTCTGTCTCTCTCTCTCTCTCTCTCTCTCTCTCTCTCTCTACCTCTCTCTCTGTGTCTCTGTCTCTGTCTCTCTCTCTCTGTCTCTCTCTGTGTCTCTGTCTCTCCCTCTCCCTCTCCCTCTCTCTCTCTCTCTCTCTCTCTCTCTCTCTCTCTCTCTCTCTCTCTCTCTCTCTCTCTCTCGTCATTTCAAGGTATTTATTGGCATGGGAAACATATGTTAACATTGCCAAATGAAGTAGCAACAGGTCACACATCTTGCTGCTGTGATGTCACACTGGGGTATTTCACCCAGTAGATATGGGAGTCTCAATTTAGTGTTGGTGAGCGGACCGCAGACTTCACAACCATAAAGGACAATGGGTTCTATAACTGATTCAAGTATTCTCTCTCTCTCTCTCTCTCTCAATTCTATTTAAGGGGTTTTATTGGCATGGGAAACATATGCTTACATTGCCAAAGCAAGGGAAATAGATCATAAACACGCACAAAAGTTCCAAACCACTAAAAACCTTGAACATTTTATATTATGTATATATACAGTGTTATAATGATTTACAAATGGTTAAAGTACAAAAGGTAAAATAAATCAACATAAATATGGGTTGTATTTACAATGGTGTTTGTTCTTCACTGGTTGCCCTTTTCTTGTGGCAACAGGTCACACATGTTGCTGCGTCTCACTCTCTTCTCATCTCTGTGTTGGTTTTGCCCTGTCATCAATACTATTATCCCACCTGCCTCTGGTTAGAATGGCCGTGTTGACGTTTCATTCTGTGTGTTCAACGTTAAATGGTGTATGGAATAAGTTTGGACTAAGAGACGGGAAGGATTGTACTCACATGATTCATTATTAATGTAGGAAATAATGGTCTGTCTGATCTTCTGTCTGTCCATCGGTCTGTGTGACAGAGAGTGACTGTGTCTTCTGCTGTTCTCTGATTGTCTGTGTGACAGAGAGGGACTGTGTCTTCTGCTGTTCTCTGTTTGTCTGTGTGACAGAGAGGGACTGTGTCTTCTGCTGTTCTCTGTTTGTCTGTGTGACAGAGAGTGACTGTGTCTTCTGCTGTTCTCTGTTTATCTGTGTGACAGAGAGTGACTGTGTCTTCTGCTGTTCTCTGTTTGTCTGTGTGACAGAGAGTGACTGTGTCTTCTGCTGTTCTCTGATTGTCTGTGTGACAGAGAGGGACTGTGTCTCCTGCTGTTCTCTGTTTGTCTGTGTGACAGAGAGTGACTGTGTCTTCTGCTGTTCTCTGTTTGTCTGTGTGACAGAGAGGGACTGCGTCTTCTGCTGTTCTCTGTTTGTCTGTGTGACAGAGAGTGACTGCGTCTTCTGCTGTTCTCTGTTTGTTTGTGTGACAGAGAGTGACTGTGTCTTCTGATGTTCTCTGTTTGTTTGTGTGACAGAGAGTGACTGTGTCTTCTGCTGTTCTCTGTTTGTTTGTGTGACAGAGAGTGACTGTGTCTTCTGCTGTTCTCTGTTGCTGTAGCTGTCTGTCCTCTCTCACTGTGTCACCAGACTGGACTAGCTGTCTGTCCTCTCACTGTGTCACCAGACTGGACTAGCTGTCTGTCCTCTCTCACTGTGACACCAGACTAGACTAGCTGTCTGTCCTCTCACTGTGTCACCAGACTGGACTAGCTGTCTGTCCTCTCTCACTGTGTCACCAGACTGGACTAGCTGTCTGTCCTCTCTCACTGTGACACCAGACTAGACTAGCTGTCTGTCCTCTCACTGTGACACCAGACTGGACTAGCTGTCTGTCCTCTCTCACTGTGTCACCAGACTGGACTAGCTGTCTGTCCTCTCTCACTGTGACACCAGACTGGACTAGCTGTCTGTCCTCTCACTGTGACACACACACCCAGTTGAAGTAAATCTGGGCCGTGAATAATAACTGTGCATCCAGATAGAAGCAGAAGGCTTCTAGAAGGAGAGAGAACTGGAGTCAGACAGACTAATGGGTTTCCTCCACAGCAGACAGAGCAGCATTTCACCTGACACTTATCTTATACACACAAACAACTACTGTCTTTGTCTCTTTCTCTCTCTCTCTCTGACACACACACGTGCACGCACGCACGCATACACACACACACACACTCTGCCTGTGTGTGGATTCATTGTGTTTCTGTCAGTCAGTGTTTCTCAGGCTTTTAGATCTCAGAGGAAACAGCAGGCAAATCTCTCTCTCTCTCTGTCTCACTTTCGCTCCCTACTTCTCTCTCCCTCTCCCCCCTCTCTCTCTCACCCCCTCCCTCTCTCTCTTTCCTCTCCACTCAGGCCAGAGCTATTTTCCAGAGGCAACACAAACCATCAGTATCTCCTGTCTCACACACACACTCCGTCTTGCTGCTCCCCGCCAAACAGCGAGAGAGTGTGTGTGGGGGTATGAAAGCGACCTGCCGGAGGGGAAAAGCACTTCACAAGGAAGAACAGAAAGATAAGTCAAAAGAGGAGGAGAGAGAGAGAGAGAGAGAATTATACAGAGGAGAAGAAAGACAGACGCTTTGACTAGCGAACACACAGATAACACACACACACGGAGAGCAGAAAGAGAGTGTGTGTGTGTGTGTGTGTGTGTGTGTGTGTGTGTGTGTGTGTGTGTGTGTGTGTGTGTGTGTGTGTGTGTGTGTGTGTGTGTGTGTGTGTGTGTGTGTGTGTGTGTGTGTGTGTGTGAGTGAGAGCATAGCAATCTGGGTCCTCTATGTTCTAAATGAGACCGTTACACAGCCGTAGGTTACAAGGAGACGGAACTAGAAACACACACAGACACACACACAGACACACAGGAGACTAACAGACTATCCATGGAGCACCACTGCCCCCTCTGGCTGAACATAATATTACGACTCTCTTGTTACGAAGGGCGGACTCAGTGCCCCCTTCCCTCCTTCATTCCTCTCCTTCTTTCAAGGAAGGGAAGCAGGATAATCTTCAAGTATTAAACACCTGGGATCAAATCTGTCTCCTCCACTCCTCTTCTCCTCTCCTTCTCCTCTTCTTCTCCTCCTTTCCTCCTCTCTCCCTCTTCTCTCCTTCTGTTCCTCTTCTCTCCTTCTGTTCCTCTTCTCTCCTTCTGTTCCTCTTCTCTCCTTCTGTTCCTCTTCTCTCCTTCTCTTCCTCTTCTCTCCTTCTCTTCCTCTTCTCTCCCGTTCCCTCTTCTCTCCTTCTGTTCCTCTTCTCTCCTTCTGTTCCTCTTCTCTCCTTCTGTTCCTCTTCTCTCCTTCTGTTCCTCTTCTCTCCTTCTCTTCCTCTTCTCTCCTTCTCTTCCGCTTCTCTCCTTCTCTTCCGCTTCTCTCCTTCTGTTCCTCTTCTCTCCTTCTGTTCCTCTTCTCTGTTTCTGTTCCTCTTCTCTGTTTCTGTTCCTCTCCTCTCCTTCTGTTCCTCTTCTCTCCTTCTGTTCCTCTTCTCTGCTTATGTTCCTCTTCTCTCATTCTGTTCCTCTTCTCTCCTTCTGTTCCTCTTCTCTCCTTCTGTTCCTCTTCTCTCCTTCTGTTCCTCTTCTCTCCTTCTGTTCCTCTTCTCTGCTTATGTTCCTCTTCTCTCATTCTGTTCCTCTTCTCTCCTTCTGTTCCTCTTCTCTCCTTCTCTTGCTCTTCTCTCCTTCTGTTCCTCTTCTCTCCTTCTGTTCCTCTTCTCTCCTTCTGTTCCTCTTCTCGTCTCCTTTCCTTTTCTTACTCCTCCTCCTCCTCTCCCTCACCCTCACCCTCACCCTCTCCCTCACCCTCACCCTCTCCCTCCTCCTCTCCCTCTCCCTCCTCCTCTCCCTCTCCATCCCCCTCTCCCTCCTCCTCTCCCTCTCCTCCTCACCCTCACCCTCTCCCTCTCCTCCTCTCCTCCTCTCCCTCTCCCTCACCCTCTCCCTCTCCCTCCTCTCACCCTCTCCCTCTCCCTCCTCCTCTCCTCCTCCCTCTCCCTCACCTCCTCTCCCTCTCCCTCTCCCTCTCCTTCTCTCTCTGTCCCTCTCCCTCTCCCTCCTCCTCACCCTCTCCATCTCCCTCCTCTCCCTCTCCCTCTCCCTCCCCCTCTCTCTGTCCCTCTCCCTCTCTCTCTGTCCCTATCCCTCTCTCTCTGTCCCTCTCCCTCTCTCTCTGTCCCTCTCGCTCTCCCTTTCCCTCCTCCTCTCCCTCTCCCTTTCCCTCTCCCTCTCTCTGTCCCTCTCCCTCTCTCTCTGTCCCTATCCCTCTCTCTCTGTCCCTCTCCCTCACCCTCTCCACAACACCAATGACCCTTGAGGCCTGGTTGGAGTTGATGTCAATAATCTCGATTCCTCCACAGCTCCTCCAGTCCTGTGTATTATTGTCTAGGAGGGAGGAGGGATATTTGGGAGAAGCAGCATTGACATTTGAGGGATCATCTTTTTGGTGGGGGGGGGTTCTTTGATCAAATGGCAGGATGATTGAAGCAGTAATGTCAGGTCGTTTGATGTGCAGCGTGGAACACACACACACTCATGCACACACACACACACACACACACACACACACACACACACACACACACACACACACACACACACACACACACACACACACACACACACACACACACACACACACACTCATACACACAGCCAGACGCTTGGCTCCTCTCTCAAATACCAATCAAATCAAATAGGGCATAGATGAGTAGGCTCTGAATGTAATAAACACACACACATACACAGTGTTAGGTGTGACCCCTGGACAGAGTGTTAGGTGTGACCCCTGGACAGAGTGTTAAGTGTGACCCCTGGACAGAGTGTTAGGTGTGACCCCTGGACAGAGTGTTAGGTGTGACCCCTGGACAGAGTGTTAGGTGTGACCCCTGGACAGAGTGTTAGGAATGACCCCTGGACAGAGTGTTATGTGTGACCCCTGGACAGAGTGTAAAATGTGTGACCCCTGGACAGAGTGTTAGGTGTGACCCCTGGACAGAGTGTTAGGTGTGACCCCTGGACAGAGTGTTAGGTGTGACCCCTGGACATAGTGTTAGGTGTGACACCTGGACAGAGAGTTAGGTGTGACCCCTGGACAGAGAGATAGGTGTGACCCCTGGACAGAGAGATAGGTGTGACCCCTGGACAGAGTGTTAGTTGTGACCCCTGGACAGAGTGTTAGGTGTGACCCCTGGATAGAGTGTTAGGTGTGACCCCTGGACAGAGTGTTATGTGTGACCCCTGGACAGAGTTAGGTGTGACCCCTGGACAGAGTGTTAGGTGTGACCCCTGGACATAGTGTTAGGTGTGACCCCTGGACAGAGGGTTAGGAATGACCCCTGGACAGAGTATTAAGTGTGACCCCTGGACAGAGTGTTAGGTGTGACCCCTGGACAGAGTGTTAGGTGTGACCCCTGGACAGAGTGTTAGGTGTGACCCCTGGACAGAGGGTTAGTTGTGACCCCTGGACAGAGTGTTAGGTGTGACCCCTGGACAGAGGGTTAGTTGTGACCCCTGGACAGAGGGTTAGTTGTGACCCCTGGACAGAGTGTTAGGTGTGACCCCTGGACAGAATGTTAGGAGTGACCCGTGGTATTAGGTGTGACCCCTGGACAGAGTGTTAGGTGTGACCCCTGGACAGAGGGTTAGGTGTGACCCCTGGACATAGTGTTAGGTGTGACCCCTGGACAGAGTGTTAGGAGTGACCCCTGGACAGAGGGTTAGTTGTGACCCCTGGACAGAGTGTTAGGTGTGACCCCTGGACAGAGTGTTAGGAGTGACCCCTGGACAGAGTGTAAAGTGTGTGACCCCTGGACAGAGTGTTAGGTGTGACCCCTGGACAGAGTGTTAGGTGTGACCCCTGGACAGAGTGTTAGGTGTGACCCCTGGACAGAGTGTTAGGTGTGACCCCTGGACAGAGTGTTAGGTGTGACACCTGGACAGAGTGTCAGGTGTGACCCCTGGACAGAGTGTCAGGTGTGACCCCTGGACAGAGTGTCAGGTGTGACCCCTGGACAGAATGTTAGGTGTGACCCCTGGACAGAGTGTTAGGTGTGACCCCTGGACAGAATGTTAGGAGTGACCCCTGGTATTAGGTGTGACCCCTGGACATTGTGTTAGGTGTGATCCCTGGACAGAGGGTTAGGTGTGACCCCTGGACATAGTGTTAGGTGTGACCCCTGGACAGAGTGTTAGGAGTGACCCCTGGACAGAGTGTTAGGAGTGACCCCTGGACAGAGTGTTAGGTGTGACCCCTGGACAGAGTGTTAGGTGTGACCCCTGGACAGAGTGTTAGGTGTGACCCCTGGACAGAGTGTTAGGTGTGACCCCTGGACAGAGTGTTAGGTGTGACCCCTGGACAGAGTGTTAGGTGTGACCCCTGGACAGAGTGTTAGGTGTGACCCCTGGACAGAGAGTTAGGTATGTCTGTGGCAAAAAGAGGGAAGGAAAATAAAGCAGGAAGAGAGAGAAAATGAAAGCGAGAGAGAGAAAGAGAGAGAGAGATTTTATACAGATATAGAGATGTTATTAAGTCTTGATCTGGTCTCAGTAGACCTGTAGTAGTAGGTGTGTGTTTGAGTGCAGAATATCCCCACATCATTATGAATACTCTCCATCTGTACCAGTGTATTCATACCCCCACTATGAGACCTCTCCATCTGTACCAGTGTATTCATACCCCCACTATGAGATCTCTCCATCTCTACCAGTGTATTCATACCCCCACTATGAGACCTCTCCATCTGTACCAGTGTATTCATACCCCCACTATGAGACCTCTCCATCTGTACCAGTGTATTCATACCCCCACTATGAGATCTCTCCATCTCTACCAGTGTATTCATACCCCCACTATGAGACCTCTCCATCTGTACCAGTGTATTCATACCCCCACTATGAGACCTCTCCATCTGTACCAGTGTATTCATACCCCCACTATGATATCTCTCCATCTGTACCAGTGTATTCATACCCCCACTATGAGACCTCTCCATCTGTACCAGTGTATTCATACCCCCACTATGAGACCTCTCCATCTGTACCAGTGTATTCATACCCCCCCCCCCCCCCCTATGAGACATCTCCCTGTACCAGTGTATTCATACCCCCACTATGAGACCTCTCCATCTGTACCAGTGTATTCATACCCCCACTATGAGACCTCTCCATCTGTACCAGTGTATTCATACCCCCACTATGATATCTCTCCATCTCTACCAGTGTATTCATACCCCCACTATGAGACCTCTCCATCTGTACCAGTGTATTCATACCCCCACTATGATATCTCTCCATCTGTACCAGTGTATTCATACCCCCACTATGATATCTCTCCATCTGTACCAGTGTATTCATACCCCCACTATGAGACCTCTCCATCTGTACCAGTGTATTCATACCCCCACTATGAGATCTCTCCATCTGTACCAGTGTATTCATACCCACACTATGAGATCTCTCCATCTGTACCAGTGTATTCATACCCCCACTATGATATCTCTCCATCTGTACCAGCGTATTCATACCCCCCCTATGAGACATCTCCCTGTACCAGTGTATTCATACCCCCACTATGAGACCTCTCCATCTGTACCAGTGTATTCATATCCCCACTATGAGACCTCTCCATCTGTACCAGTGTATTCATACCCCCACTATGAGACCTCTCCATCTGTACCAGTGTATTCATACCCCCACTATGAGATCTCTCCATCTGTACCAGTGTATTCATACCCCCACTATGAGACCTCTCCGTCTGTACCAGTGTATTCATACCCCCACTATGAGACCTCTCCGTCTGTACCAGTGTATTCATACCCCCACTATGAGACCTCTCCGTCTGTACCAGTGTATTCATACCCCCACTATGATATCTCTCCATCTGTACCAGTGTATTCATACCCACACTATGAGATCTCTCCATCTGTACCAGTGTATTCATACCCCCACTATGATATATCTCCATCTGTACCAGTGTATTCATACCCCCACTATGATATATCTCCATCTGTACCAGTGTATTCATACCCCCACTATGATATATCTCCATCTGTACCCGTGTATTCATACCCACACTATGAGACCTCTCCGTCTGTACCAGTGTATTCATACCCCCACTATGAGACCTCTCCATCTGTACCAGTGTATTCATACCCCCACTATGAGACCTTTCCATCTGTACCAGTGTATTCATACCCCCACTATGATATATCTCCATCTGTACCAGTGTATTCATACCCCCACTATGATATATCTCCATCTGTACCAGTGTATTCATACCCCCACTATGATATATCTCCATCTGTACCCGTGTATTCATACCCACACTATGAGACCTCTCCATCTGTACCAGTGTATTCATACCCCCACTATGAGACCTCTCCGTCTGTACCAGTGTATTCATACCCCCACTCATAACTCCTCTCTTTGAAGAGTATTATTATTTAGATTCTAGTCCTTCCGGACCGCCATGGCAACAAAGGTGACTCGCGGCAACCAGACGTTTAGTCATGTGATCAACCATACAGGGATGGCGGTCATTACCGGAAGCCATGATCAAAGTCCAACCAGAACCTGTTTAGTTGAGCTGTGTGATAGTATAGGGAGGGGCTAATGCAGAGATCAATTCCTTTGGACTATGTATTGTAAGAGTGAATCATTAAGGAAGCTGCCAGGAAGTTGTTTCCATTAGAACCTCCCTCTGCCAGTTCAGAACTCACTGGAGAAGTCTGTTGGTACTATTCTCTATACGTCTGGAACACAAGGACACCTTGGCACTGCCATGCTGGTACTGGGCAACG
>NW_024061042.1:0-157500 GCF_016432855.1 Salvelinus namaycush | reverse complement strand
GGAGACAAACGGCCTGTGTGAGAGACAAACGGCCTGTGTGGGAGACAAACGGCCTGTGTGGGAGACAAACGGCCTGTGTGAGAGACAAACGGCCTGTGTGGGAGACAAACGGCTTGTGTGGGAGACAAACGGCCTGTGTGGGAGACAAACGGCCTGTGTGAGAGACAAACGGCCTGTGTGGGAGACAAACGGCCTGTGTGGGAGACAAACGGCCTGTGTGGGAGACAAACGGCTTGTGTGGGAGACAAACGGCCTGTGTGGGAGACAAACGGCCTGTGTGAGAGACAAACGGCCTGTGTGGGAGACAAACGGCCTGTGTGGGAGACAAACGGCCTGTGTGGGAGACAAACGGCCTGTGTGGGAGACAAACGGCCTGTGTGGGAGACAAACGGCCTGTGTGGGAGACAAACGGCCTGTGTGGGAGACAAACGGCCTGTGTGGGAGACAAACGGCCTGTGTGAGAGACAAACGGCCTGTGTGGGAGACAAACGGCCTGTGTGGGAGACAAACGGCTTGTGTGGGAGACAAACAGCCTGTGTGTGTTTTACATGTCAGTCATGTAGCAGCCGCTCTTCTCCAGAGAGACTTACAGCAGTGAGTGGATACATGTTCATACTGGTCCCTGGTCTGAGACCAGCCACCCAAACAGCTGATGAAACTGTGGCTTTGCACAACAGAAGAATTTCTGCACAAACTGTCAGAAACCATCTCGGGGGAAGCTCATCTGCGTGCTCGTCATCCTTGTTACGTTCCCCAACATGAAAACCCAAAAATGTTGCTCGAACAGGAAAGGGAACAGAGTCACTGACCAACAACCAAAACGAAACAGGTGAGGTTTTAGGAGGGGTTCTCAAAGACACTCATGGGGGTGTCCACTGAAAGACACTCGTGGGGGTGTCCACTGAAAGACACTCGTGGGGGTGTCCACTGAAAGACACTCGTGGGGGTGTCCACTGAAAGACACTCGTGGGGGTGTCCACTGAAAGACACTCGTGGGGGTGTCCACTGAAAGACACTCGTGGGGGTGTCCACTGAAAGACACTCATGGGGGGTGTCCACTGAAAGACACTCATGGGGGGTGTCCACTGAAAGACACTCATGGGGGTGTCCACTGAAAGACACTCATGGGGGTGTCCACTGAAAGACACCCATGAGGGGTGTCCACTGAAAGACACTCGTGGGGGTGTCCACTGAAAGACACTCGTGGGGGTGTCCACTGAAAGACACTCGTGGGGGTGTCCACTGAAAGACACTCGTGGGGGTGTCCACTGAAAGACACTTGTGGGGGTGTCCACTGAAAGACACTCGTGGGGGTGTCCACTGAAAGACACTCATGGGGGGTGTCCACTGAAAGACACCCATGAGGGGTGTCCACTGAAAGACACTCGTGGGGTTGTCCACTGAAAGACACTCGTGGGGTTGTCCACTGAAAGACACTCGTGGGGGTGTCCACTGAAAGACACTCATGGGGGGTGTCCACTGAAAGACACTCATGGGGGTGTCCACTGAAAGACACTCATGGGGGTGTCCACTGAAAGACACTCATGGGGGTGTCCACTGAAAGTTGACTAGCAACAACAACAACTGGAACCTAAAAGACAGTAACAATAAGAGACAACTAAATTTGCCCAAGAAGAGGAAAACAAAAGAAATACCCACACCAAACTTAAATACAGGTAGCAACACAAAACCCAATCAAGCCCCGTTTGTCTAGACCTCCATTAGGGAGCGTCAACTAAGAGTGATGACCCTCCACATCTCCCAAGACAACAAGAGCTCTGCGTCAGCCACTCTTATTAAATAGCACCTGGGCCAGCACAGGTGAAACACCTTCCCACTAACGAGACGGCAACCAGCACAGGTGAAACACCTTCCCACTAACGAGACGGCAACCAGCACAACTGTAACACATACTGACTAACGAGGTGACTCGAATCAGTGCGCCCTACGTGCTAACGAGCTACAGGTGGGAAGGTCCAACCTCAAAACAAAAGGCTGTAACATCCAGGGTCTGTTATACATAACAGCATCATGACTGACTTCAGTGGAACCGTTCACCTCTGATGGCCACTGGAGAAGACTGCTCTTCAGGGATGAATCCCGGTTTCAACTGTACCGGGCAGATGGCCGACGTGTGGCGTCGTGTGGCCGAGCAGTTTGCTGTTGTGAACACAGTGTCCCATTGTGGCGGTGGGGTTATGGTATGGGGCAGGCATAACCTACAGACAATGAACACAATTACATTTTATCAACAACACTTTGAATGCACAGAGACTCCATGACAACGTCCTGAGGCCCGTTGCTGTGCCGTTCATCATGTAACCTTTATTTACCTTTATTTAACTAGGCAAGTCAGTTAAGAACACATTCTTATTTTCAATGACGGCCTAGGAACAGTGGGTTAACTGCCTTGTTCAGGGGCAGAACAACAGATGTTTACCTTGTCAGCTCGGGGATTCGATCTAGCAACCTTTCAGTTACTGTCCCAACGCTTTAACCACTAGGCTACCTGCCGCCCCAATGCACGGCCCCATGTCGCAAGGATCTGTGCACAATTCCTGGAAGCTGAAAATGAACTGGCCTGTGTACTCACCAGACATGTCACCCAGTGAGCATGTTTGGGATGCTCTGGATCGATGTGTACGACAGCGTGTTCCAGTTCCCGCTAATATCCAGCAACTTCACACAGCCGTGGAAGAGGAGTGGGACAACACTCTACAGGCCACAATCAATCGCCTGATCAACACTGTATGAGGTAAATGGTGGTCACACCAGATACTGACAGGTTTTCTGATCCACATCCTGACCTTCAACATGCATAATTTCCAAGATGTTACTGAGTTACAGTTCAGGAAATCCTGTGTGTCTGTGTGTGTCGTGTGTGTGTGTGTGTGTGTGTGTGTGTGTGTGTGTGTGTGTGTGTGTGTGTGTGTGTGTGTGTGTGTGTACTTCCTGAAGAAGTAATTTCTCCATCTCTCTTTACAGAGACTCCTCGTGTTATTTGGATTCAAACATTTAAAAAATAAAACAGGAACATATCAGACAGAAAAAGACCCTAAAACTCTCATAAACAGACACACACACACACACACACACACACACACACACACACACGACATAGGCAGCATGCTGACACACACACACACACAGTGTGAAGGCCCTGTTCACCTTGAGAAATCAGATTACAATGAAATTGGTTGTATGAGCTGCACACTGGCTCAGAGGGAGAGACAGCAACTCACAGCCACTAATCCAGACACACATATGTCACACACACACACACACACACTGGATAACACACAGACACTGGATAACACACAGACACTGGATAACACACACACACTGGATAACACACACACACTGGATAACACACAGACACTGGATAACACACAGACACTGGATAACACACAGACACTGGATAACACACACACACACTGGATAACACACACACACACTGGATAACACACACACACACTGGATAACACACACACACACTGGATAGCACACACACACACTGGATAACACACACACACACTGGATAACACACACACACACTGGATAACACACACACACACTGGATAACACACACACACACTGGATAACACACACACACACTGGATAACACACACACACACTGGATAACACACACACACTGGATAACACACACACACTGGATAACACACAGACAACAGACCACCAACACACTTTCCTGTAAGCATGAACTTACCAACTGTTGTGGGTTCTGTACTCAGACAGAACCTCTCTCTTTTTCTTTTTCTTTTTCTCTCTCTCTCTCTCTCCCTCTCTCCACCCTCCCCCTCTCTCTCTCTCTCTTTCTCTCTCCCTCTCCACCCTCCCCCCTCTCCTGCTCTCTCTCCATGTCTCTCTCTCCCTCTCTACCCTCTCCCTCTCTCTCTCTCTATGTCTCGATCTCTCTCCATGTCTCTCTCTCCCTCTCTACCCTCCCCCTCTCTCTCTATATACAGTATGAAAGGTAGAATGTGTCAGTCAGGAGGACAGTATAAATGTCTAAATATAGTGTATTCCCTATGTAGTAAGCTATATAGAGAATAGAGGGTCATTTGGGACGCATAGTCTCTCTCCACCCTCCCCCTCACTCTCTCTCTCTCCCTCTGTCTCTCTCCTCTCCCCCTTCTCTCTGTCTCCCTCTCCACCCCCCCTCTCTCTCTCCCTCTCCACCCTCCCTCTCTATCTCTCTCTCTCCTCTCTTAGTCTCTCCATCTCTCCGTCTCCCTCCATTCCCCTTTCCCTTTAAATCGAACAGGTAAAGAGTGCCCCTATGTGGCCAACTAAGGAACTAGCACTATTCTCATCTTAGCACTAGCTTTCTCTTTTTTGGGGTGGGGGGGTTACCTAGTCAGTTGTACAACTGAATGCCTTCAACTGAAATGTGTCTTCCGTATTTAACCCAACCCCTCTGAATCAGAGAGGTGCGGGGGGCTGCCTTAATCGACATCCACGTCTTCAGCTCCCGGGGGAACAATGGGTTAACTGCCTTGTTCAGGGGAACAGTGGGTTAACTGCCTTGTTCGGGGGAACAGTGGGTTAACTGCCTTGTTCGGGGGAACAGTGGGTTAACTGCCTTGTTCGGGGGAACAGTGGGTTAACTGCCTTGTTCGGGGGAACAGTGGGTTAACTGCCTTGTTCGGGGGAACAGTGGGTTAACTGCCTTGTTCGGGGGAACAGTGGGTTAACTGCCTTGTTCGGGGGAACAGTGGGTTAACTGCCTTGTTCGGGGGAACAGTGGGTTAACTGCCTTGTTCGGGGGAACAGTGGGTTAACTGCCTTGTTCGGGGGAACAGTGGGTTAACTGCCTTGTTCGGGGGAACAGTGGGTTAACTGCCTTGTTCGGGGGAACAGTGGGTTAACTGCTTTGTTCAGGGGAACAGTGGGTTAACTGCCTTGTTCAGGGGAACAGTGGGTTAACTGCCTTGTTCAAGGGAACAGTGGGTTAACTGCCTTGTTCAGGGGAACAGTGGGTTAACTGCCTTGTTCGGGGGAACAGTGGGTTAACTGCCTTGTTCGGGGGAACAGTGGGTTAACTGCCTTGTTCGGGGGAACAGTGGGTTAACTGCCTTGTTCGGGGGAACAGTGGGTTAACTGCCTTGTTCGGGGGAACAGTGGGTTAACTGCCTTGTTCGGGGGAACAGTGGGTTAACTGCCTTGTTCGGGGGAACAGTGGGTT
Source organism: Salvelinus namaycush (assembly GCF_016432855.1). Classification (NCBI taxonomy): domain Eukaryota; kingdom Metazoa; phylum Chordata; class Actinopteri; order Salmoniformes; family Salmonidae; genus Salvelinus; species Salvelinus namaycush. The sequence goes on along the minus strand of NW_024061042.1, from coordinate 152,294 downwards.
AACTGCCTTGTTCGGGGGAACAGTGGGTTAACTGCCTTGTTCGGGGGAACAGTGGGTTAACTGCCTTGTTCGGGGGAACAGTGGGTTAACTGCCTTGTTCGGGGGAACAGTGGGTTAACTGCCTTGTTCAGGGGAACAGTGGGTTAACTGCCTTGTTCAGGGGAACAGTGGGTTAACTGCCTTGTTCAGGGGAACAGTGGGTTAACTGCCTTGTTCAGGTGCAGAACGACAGAGTTGTACCTTGTCAGCTCGGGCGTTTGATCCAGAAACCTATAACCTAACCTACCTAACTATTTCATTAAAACGTCTGGGAAAAATGTACATAAAACTGATACAATTCCATTGTTATTCTGACACCAGGGCCCATATTAATAAAGCATCTCAGAGTAGGAGAGCTGATCTGGGATCAGGTCCCATCTGTCCATATAGTCTTATTCATTATGAACTGAATGGCTAAACTGATCCTAGATCAACACTCCTACTCTGAGCCGTCTCGTGGTCTATCCACACTTTAATAATGTCGAATGAGAATGAGAATGAGGGATATCCTGAGGTGTAAAAACACAGTCTAGACAGCCAGCTATATAATATTTCATTACTGAACAGGTAGAGACTTTAAAGCTGCAATATGTACCTTTTTTGGGGGCAACCCGACCAAACCCACATAGAAATGTGAGTTATAGATCTGTCCTTCTCATTGAAAAGCAAGTATAAGAAGTAGTAGATATTTTCTATGCGCGGTATTTCTATGCTTCCTGTTAACTTTCCTTCTTGAGCGTTTTCCTTTTGGGTTTTTGTACACCAGCTTCAAACAGCTGAAAATACAATATTTTATTATTGACAATATATCTCACAGTGGTTTAGATGGTACAATGATCTCTACACTCTGGCTGCTTGTTTTGTCAGAAAAATGTGAAATTCGGCGAACTGTTAGAATGTTAGCATCCAGGAAATGAGGGACTAATTTCTGCATATTGCACCTTTAATTATCACTAGACGGTCAGCACCATCAATGAGCAGTAAGGTGAGAGACAGCAGAAGATATTATTGAAATGTTCTGGAGACTATGGAGATTAGTTATTCTTGTTCTACTACAATCTGCTTCCTCTCCTTTTCTCCCTCTCTCTACCTCACATTTTCTCCCTCTCTTTACCTCACATTTTCTCCCTCTCTCTACCTCACATTTTCTCCCTCTCTCTACCTCACATGTTCTCCCTCTCTCTGACTCACATGTTCTCCCTCTCTCTGACTCACATGTTCTCCCTCTCTTTCTCCCTCTCTCTACCTCACCTTTTCTCCCTCTCTCTCTCACCTTTTCTCCCTCTCTTTCTCCCTCTGCCTCTCCTCTTTCTCTCTGCCTCACCTTTTCTCCCTCTCTTTCTCCCTCTCTCTACCTCACCTTCTCTCTTTCTCTACCTCACCTTTTCTCCCTCTCTCTGCCTCACCTTTTCTCCCTCTCTCTGCCTCACCTTTTCTCCCTCTCTCTGCCTCACCTTTTCTCCCTCTCTCTGCCTCACCTTTTCTCCCTCTCTCTGCCTCACCTTTTCTCCCTCTCTCTGCCTCACCTTTTCTCCCTCTCTGCCTCACCTTTTCTCCCTCTCTCTGCCTCACCTTTTCTCCCTCTCTCTGCCTCACCTTTTCTCCCTCTCTCTGCCTCACCTTTTCTCCCTCTCTCTGCCTCACCTTTTCTCCCTCTCTCTGCCTCACCTTTTCTCCCTCTCTCTGCCTCACCTTTTCTTCCTCTCTCTGCCTCACATTTTCTCTCTCTCTCTCTCTACCTCACATTTTCTCTCTCTCTCTCTCTACCTCACATTTTCTCTCTCTCTCTCTCTACCTCACATTTTCTCTCTCTCTCTACCTCACCCTTTCTCCCTCTCTCTGCCTCACCTTTTCTCCCTCTTTGTCCCTCTCTCTACCTCACCGTTTCTCCCTCTCTCTACCTCACCTTTTCTCCCTCTCTCTACCTCAGGGAGGGAGGGAGAAATGGGGTTGGTTGTCTGAGAGGGAGAAAGTGAACATGAGTTGGAGAGTTGGTGAGGTGAGAGAGGGTGAGACAGACAAAGGTGAGAGTGTTTTGGATAAGGAAAGTGGGAAGGGACAAAGTGAACAAGGGATGAGAGTTGGTGGCAGTGATGGCAGAGGAGAGAAAGAGCTGGGAGACACCTGTTGACTAGAAAACACTGACTAACTGGCTGACTGGCTGACTGACTGATTGACTGGCTGATTGATTGACTGGCTGACTGGTTGATTGACTGACTGACTGGCTGACTGACTGGCTGACTGACTGGCTGGTTGATTGACTGACTGACTGACTGGCTGACTGACTGGCTGACTGGCTGACTGACTGGCTGACTGGCTGACTGATTGACTGGCTGACTGGCTGACTGATTGACTGGCTGGCTGACTGGCTGACTGGCTGACTGGCTGACTGACTGGCTGACTGGCTGACTGATTGACTGGCTGACTGACTGACTGGCTGGCTGATTGACTGACTGGCTGACTGGCTGACTGACTGGCTGACTGACTGATTGACTGACTGACTGGCTGACTGGCTGACTGGCTGATTGACTGGCTGACTGGTTGATTGACTGACTGACTGACTGGCTGACTGGATGGATGGTGTGTCATGGTAGAAGTAGTTGTGAACAGCTACATTCTGGTTTAGACAGGACAGGGTCACAAAATGTTATCTGTGTCCCAATTGGCACACTATTCCCTATATACTGCACACTCCAGTGTGGTATGTCAGAGGGTTAATCCCATCCTTCGTAGTTCAGTGCATACGTATATACAGTACCAATCAAAAGTTTGGACACACCTACTCATTCAAGGGTTTTTCTTTATTTTTACTATTATCTACATTGTAGAATAATAGTGAGGACATCAAAACTATGAAATAACACATATGGAATCATGTAGTAACCCCAAAAGTGTTAAACATAACAAAATATATTATATATATTTCAAAGTAGCCACCCTTTGCCTTGATGACAGCTATGCACACTCTTGGCATTCTCTCAGAATCATGAGAAATGCTTTTTCAACAGTTTTGAAGGAGCCAGTCAGAGGCTGGGTCAGGGGGGTAGAGGACAATGTCAGAGGCTGGTTCAGGGAGGTAGAGGACCCTGGGTCAAGCCAGTCAGAGGCTGGTTCAGGGAGGTAGCACTATATGCTAAGTTAGCACACTGACATGCAGTAGTAGGCTACAGTATGGCTAGAGGATACACAGGTCAACATGCAGTAGTCTGTCTGGAGGATACAAAGGTCAACATACTGTAGTCTGTCTGGAGGATACAGAGGTCAAAATGCAGTAGTCTGTCTAGGGGATACACAGGTCAATATACAGTAAGTAGTCTGTCTAGAGGATACACAGGTCAACATGCAGTAGTCTGTCTAGAGGATACACAGGTCAACATGCAGTAGTCTGTCTACAGGATACACAGGTCAACATGCAGTAGTCTGTCTACAGGATACACAGGTCAACATACAGTAGTCTGTCTAGAGGATACACAGGTCAACATACAGTAGTCTGTCTGGAGGATACACAGGTCAACATACAGTAGTCTGTCTAGAGGATACACAGGTCAACATACAGTAGTCTGTCTGGAGGATACACAGGTCAACATACAGTAGTCTGTCTAGAGGATACACAGGTCAACATGCAGTAGTCTGTCTAGAGGATACACAGGTCAACATGCAGTAGTCTGTCTAGAGGATACACAGGTCAACATGCAGTAGTCTGTCTAGAGGATACACAGGTCAACATGCAGTAGTCTGTCTAGAGGATACACAGGTCAACATACAGTAGTCTGTCTAGAGGATACACAGGTCAACATGCAGTAGTCTGTCTAGAGGATACACAGGTCAACATGCAGTAGTCTGTCTTGAGGATACACAGGTCAACATGCAGTATTCTGTCTAGAGGATACACAGGTCAACATACAGTAGTCTGTCTGGAGGATACACAGGTCAACATGCAGTATTCTGTCTGGAGGATCAACAGGTCAACATGCAGTAGTCTGTCTGGAGGATACACAGGTCATCATGCAGTAGTCTGTCTAGAGGATACACAGGTCAACATACAGTAGTCTGTCTAGAGGATACACAGGTCAACATACAGTAGTCTGTCTAGAGGATACACAGGTCAACATACAGTAGTCTGTCTAGAGGATACACAGGTCAACATACAGTAGTCTGGCTAGAGGATACACAGGTCAACATACAGTAGTCTATCCAGAGGATACACAGGTCAACATGCAGTAGTCTGTCTAGAGGATACACAGGTCAACATACAGTAGTCTATCCAGAGGATACACAGGTCAACATGCAGTAGTCTGTCTAGAGGATACACAGGTCAACATACAGTAGTCTATCCAGAGGATACACAGGTCAACATGCAGTAGTCTGTCTAGAGGATACACAGGTCAACATACAGTAGTCTATCCAGAGGATACACAGGTCAACATGCAGTAGTCTGTCTAGAGGATACACAGGTCAACATACAGTAGTCTGTCTACAGGATACACAGGTCAACATGAAGTAGTCTGTCTAGAGGATACACAGGTCAACATACAGTAGTCTGTCTAGAGGATACACAGGTCAACATACAGTAGTCTGTCTAGAGGATACACAGGTCAACATGCAGTATTCTGTCTGGAGGATACACAGGTCAACATGCAGTAGTCTGTCTAGAGGATACACAGGTCAACATACAGTAGTCTGTCTAGAGGATACACAGGTCAACATGCAGTAGTCTGTCTAGAGGATACACAGGTCAACATACAGTAGTCTGTCTAGAGGATACACAGGCCAACATACAGTAGTCTGTCTAGAGGATACACAGGTCAACATGCAGTAGTCTGTCTAGAGGATACACAGGTCAACATACAGTAGTCTGTCTAGAGGATACACAGGTCAACATACTGTAGTCTGTTAGAGGATACCAGGTCATCACTACTGTAGTCTGTCTAGAGGATACACAGGTCAACATGCAGTAGTCTGTCTAGAGGATACACAGGTCAACATACAGTAGTCTGTCTAGAGGATACACAGGTCAACATACTGTAGTCTGTCTAGAGGATACACAGGTCAATATACAGTAAGTAGTCTGTCTAGAGGATACACAGGTCAACATGCAGTAGTCTGTCTAGAGGATACACAGGTCAACATACAGTAGTCTGTCTAGAGGATACACAGGTCAACATGCAGTAGTCTGTCTAGAGGATACACAGGTCAACATGCAGTAGTCTGTCTAGAGGATACACAGGTCAATATACAGTAAGTAGTCTGTCTAGAGGATACACAGGTCAACATGCAGTAGTCTGTCTAGAGGATACACAGGTCAACATACAGTAGTCTGTCTAGAGGATACACAGGTCAACATACTGTAGTCTGTCTAGAGGATACACAGGTCAATATACATAAGTAGTCTGTCTAGAGGATACACAGGTCAACAGAGTAGTCTGTCTAGAGGATACACAGGTCAACATGCAGTAGTCTGTCTAGAGGATACACGGTCAACATACAGTAGTCTGTCTAGAGGATACACAGGTCAACATACAGTAGTCTGTCTAGAGGATACACAGGTCAACATACAGTAGTCTGTCTAGAGGATACACAGGTCAATATACAGTAAGTAGTCTGTCTAGAGGATACACAGGTCAACATGCAGTAGTCTGTCTAGAGGATACACAGGTCAACATGCAGTAGTCTGGCTAGAGGATACACAGGTCAACATACTGTAGTCTGTCTAGAGGATACACAGGTCAACATGCAGTAGTCTGTCTAGAGGATACACAGGTCAATATACAGTAAGTAGTCTGTCTAGAGGATACACAGGTCAATATACAGTAAGTAGTCTGTCTAGAGGATACACAGGTAAACATGCAGTAGTCTGTCTAGAGGATACACAGGTCAACATGCAGTAGTCTGTCTAGAGGATACACAGGTCAACATACAGTAGTCTGTCTAGAGGATACACAGGTCAACATAGCTAGTAGTCTGTCTAGAGGATACACAGGTCAACATACGTAGTCTGTCTAGAGGATACACAGGTCAACATGCAGTAGTCTGTCTAGAGGATACACAGGTCAACATGCAGTAGTCTGTCTAGAGGATACACAGGTCAACATAGCAGTAGTCTGTCTAGAGGATACACAGGTCAACATACAGTAGTCTGTCTAGAGGATACACAGGTCAACATAGCAGTAGTCTGTCTAGAGGATACACAGGTCAACATGCAGTAGTCTGTCTAGAGGATACACAGGTCCAACATACAGTAAGTAGTCTGTCTAGAAGGATACACAGGTCAACATGCAGTAGTCTGTCTAGAGGATACACAGGTCAACATACAGTAGTCTGTCTAGAGGATACACAGGTCAACATACAGTAGTCTGTCTAGAGGATACACAGGTCAATATACAGTAAGTAGTCTGTCTAGAGGATACACAGGTCAACTATACGTAAGTAGTCTGTCTAGAGGATACACAGGTCAACATGCAGTAGTCTGTCTAGAGGATACACAGGTCAACATACAGTAGTCTGTCTAGAGGATACACAGGTCAACATACAGTAGTCTGTCTAGAGGATACACAGGTCAACATACAGTAGTCTGTCTAGAGGATACACAGGTCATCATGCAGTAGTCTGTCTAGAGGATACACAGGTCAACATGCAGTAGTCTGTCTAGAGGATACACAGGTCAACATGCAGTAGACTGTCTAGAGGATACACAGGTCAATATACAGTAGTCTGTCTAGAGGATACACAGGTCAACATGCAGTAGTCTGTCTGGAGGATACACAGGTCAACATGCAGTAGTCTGTCTAGAGGATACACAGGTCAACATGCAGTAGTCTGTCTAGAGGATACACAGGTCAACATGCAGTAGTCTGTCTAGAGGATACACAGGTCAATATACAGTAAGTAGTCTGTCTAGAGGATACACAGGTCAATATACAGTAAGTAGTCTGTCTAGAGGATACACAGGTCAACATGCAGTAGTCTGTCTGGAGGATACACAGGTCAACATGCAGTAGTCTGTCTGGAGGATACACAGGTCAACATGCAGTAGTCTGTCTAGAGGATACACAGGTCAACATGCAGTAGTCTGTCTGGAGGATACACAGGTCAACATGCAGTAGTCTGTCTAGAGGATACACAGGTCAACATGCTGTAGTCTGTCTACAGGATACACAGGTCAACATACAGTAGTCTGTCTAGAGGATACACAGGTCAACATACAGTAGTCTGTCTAGAGGATACACAGGTCAACATACAGTAGTCTGTCTAGAGGATACACAGGTCAACATGCAGTAGTCTGTCTAGAGGATACACAGGTCAACATGCAGTAGTCTGTCTAGAGGATACACAGGTCAACATGCAGTAGTCTGTCTAGAGGATACACAGGTCAACATACAGTAGTCTGTCTGGAGGATACACAGGTCAATATACAGTAAGTAGTCTGTCTAGAGGATACACAGGTCAACATACAGTAAGTAGTCTGTCTAGAGGATACACAGGTCAACATACAGTAGTCTGTCTAGAGGATACACAGGTCAACATACAGTAGTCTGTCTAGAGGATACACAGGTCAACATGCAGTAAGTAGTCTGTCTAGAGGATACACAGGTCAACATACAGTAGTCTGTCTAGAGGATACACAGGTCAACATACAGTAGTCTGTCTAGAGGATACACAGGTCAACATGCAGTAAGTAGTCTGTCTAGAGGATACACAGGTCAACATGCAGTAGTCTGTCTAGAGGATACACAGGTCAACATACAGTAGTCTGTCTAGAGGATACACAGGTCAACATACAGTAGTCTGTCTAGAGGATACACAGGTCAACATACAGTAGTCTGTCTACAGGATACACAGGTCAATATACAGTAGTCTGTCTAGAGGATACACAGGTCAACATGCAGTAGTCTGTCTAGAGGATACACAGGTCAACATACAGTAGTCTGTCTAGAGGATACACAGGTCAACATGCAGTAGTCTGTCTAGAGGATACACAGGTCAACATACAGTAGTCTGTCTAGAGGATACACAGGTCAACATACAGTAGTCTGTCTAGAGGATACACAGGTCAACATACAGTAGTCTGTCTAGAGGATACACAGGTCAACATACAGTAGTCTGTCTGGAGGATACACAGGTCAACATACAGTAGTCTGTCTAGAGGATACACAGGTCAACATACAGTAAGTAGTCTGTCTAGAGGATACACAGGTCAACATGCAGTAGTCTGTCTAGAGGATACACAGGTCAACATACAGTAGTCTGTCTACAGGATACACAGGTCAACATGCAGTAGTCTGTCTAGAGGATACACAGGTCAACATACAGTAAGTAGTCTGTCTAGAGGATACACAGGTCAACATGCAGTAGTCTGTCTAGAGGATACACAGGTCAACATACAGTAGTCTGTCTAGAGGATACACAGGTCAACATACAGTAGTCTGTCTAGAGGATACACAGGTCAACATACAGTAGTCTGTCTAGAGGATACACAGGTCAACATACAGTAGTCTGTCTAGAGGATACACAGGTCAACATGCAGTAGTCTGTCTAGAGGATACACAGGTCAACATACAGTAGTCTGTCTAGAGGATACACAGGTCAACATACAGTAGTCTGTCTAGAGGATACACAGGTCAACATGCAGTAGTCTGTCTAGAGGATACACAGGTCAACATGCAGTAGTCTGTCTAGAGGATACACAGGTCAACATACAGTAGTCTGTCTACAGGATACACAGGTCAATATACAGTAGTCTGTCTAGAGGATACACAGGTCAACATACAGTAGTCTGTCTACAGGATACACAGGTCAACATACAGTAGTCTGTCTAGAGGATACACAGGTCAACATACAGTAGTCTGTCTAGAGGATACACAGGTCAACATACAGTAAGTAGTCTGTCTAGAGGATACACAGGTCAACATACAGTAGTCTGTCTAGAGGATACACAGGTCAACATACAGTAGTCTGTCTAGAGGATACACAGGTCAACATACAGTAGTCTGTCTAGAGGATACACAGGTCAACATGCAGTAGTCTGTCTAGAGGATACACAGGTCAACATGCAGTAGTCTGTCTAGAGGATACACAGGTCAACATACAGTAGTCTGTCTACAGGATACACAGGTCAATATACAGTAGTCTGTCTAGAGGATACACAGGTCAACATACAGTAGTCTGTCTAGAGGATACACAGGTCAACATACAGTAGTCTGTCTAGAGGATACACAGGTCAACATACAGTAAGTAGTCTGTCTAGAGGATACACAGGTCAACATACAGTAGTCTGTCTAGAGGATACACAGGTCAACATACAGTAAGTAGTCTGTCTAGAGGATACACAGGTCAACATACAGTAAGTAGTCTGTCTAGAGGATACACAGGTCAACATACAGTAGTCTGTCTAGAGGATACACAGGTCAACATGCAGTAAGTAGTCTGTCTAGAGGATACACAGGTCAACATGCAGTAGTCTGTCTAGAGGATACACAGGTCAACATACAGTAGTCTGTCTAGAGGATACACAGGTCAACATACAGTAGTCTGTCTACAGGATACACAGGTCAATATACAGTAGTCTGTCTAGAGGATACACAGGTCAACATACAGTAGTCTGTCTACAGGATACACAGGTCAACATGCAGTAGTCTGTCTAGAGGATACACAGGTCAACATACAGTAGTGTGTCAAGAGGATACACAGGTCAACATACAGTAAGTAGTCTGTCTAGAGGATACACAGGTCAACATACAGTAGTCTGTCTAGAGGATACACAGGTCAACATGCAGTAGTCTGTCTAGAGGATACACAGGTCAACATGCAGTAGTCTGTCTAGAGGATACACAGGTCAATATACAGTAGTCTGTCTGGAGGATACACAGGTCAACATGCAGTAGTCTGTCTGGAGGATACACAGGTCAACATGCAGTAGTCTGTCTAGAGGATACACAGGTCAACATACAGTAAGTAGTCTGTCTAGAGGATACACAGGTCAACATGCAGTAGTCTGTCTAGAAGATACACAGGTCAACATACAGTAGTCTGTCTAGAGGATACACAGGTCAACATACAGTAAGTAGTCTGTCTGGAGGATAAACAGGTCAACATACAGTAAGTAGTCTGTCTAGAGGATACACAGGTCAACATGCAGTAGTCTGTCTAGAGGATACACAGGCCAACATACAGTAGTCTGTCTGGAGGATACACAGGTCCACATACAGTAGTCTGTCTAGAGGATACACAGGTCAACATACAGTAGTCTGTCTAGAGGATACACAGGTCAACATACAGTAGTCTGTCTAGAGGATACACAGGTCAACATACAGTAGTCTGTCTAGAGGATACACAGGTCAACATGCAGTAGTCTGTCTAGAGGATACACAGGTCATCATGCAGTAGTCTGTCTAGAGGATACACAGGTCAACATGCAGTAGTCTGTCTAGAGGATACACAGGTCAACATGCAGTAGACTGTCTAGAGGATACACAGGTCAATATACAGTAGTCTGTCTAGAGGATACACAGGTCAACATGCAGTAGTCTGTCTGGAGGATACACAGGTCAACATGCAGTAGTCTGTCTAGAGCACAGGTGTCAAACTCATTCCACGGGGGGCCGAGTGTCTGCGGGTTTTCGCTCCTCCCTTGTACTTGATTGATGAATTAACATCACTAATTAGTTAGGAACTCCCCACACCTGGTTGTCTAGGGCTTTATTGAAAGGAAAAACCAAAAACCTGCAGACACTAGGCCCTCCGTGGAATGAGTTTGACACCCCTGGTCTAGAGGATACACAGGTCAACATGCAGTAGTCTGTCTAGAGGATACACAGGTCAACATACAGTAGTCTGTCTAGAGGATACACAGGTCAACATACTGTAGTCTGTCTAGAGGATACACAGGTCAACATGCAGTAGTCTGTCTAGAGGATACACAGGTCAACATTCAGTAGTCTGTCTAGAGGATACACAGGTCAACATACTGTAGTCTGTCTAGAGGATACAAAGGTCAACATGCAGTAGTCTGTCTGGAGGGTACACAGGCCAACATACTGTAGTCTGTCTAGAGGATACACAGGTCAACATACTGTAGTCTGTCTAGAGGATACACAGGTCAACATACAGTAGTCTGTCTAGAGGATACACAGGTCAACATACAGTAGTCTGTCTAGAGGATACACAGGTCAACATACAGTAGTCTGTCTAGAGGATACACAGGCCAACATACTGTAGTCTGTCTAGAGGATACACAGGTCAACATACAGTAGTCTGTCTAGAGGATACACAGGTCAACATGCAGTAGTCTGTCTGGAGGATACACAGGCCAACATACTGTAGTCTGTCTAGAGGATACACAGGTCAACATACAGTAGTCTGTCTAGAGGATACACAGGTCAACATACAGTAGTCTGTCTAGAGGATACACAGGTCAACATACAGTAGTCTGTCTAGAGGATACACAGGTCAACATACAGTAGTCTGTCTAGAGGATACACAGGTCAACATGCAGTAAGTAGTCTGTCTAGAGGATACACAGGTCAACATGCAGTAGTCTGTCTAGAGGATACACAGGTCAACATACAGTAGTCTGTCTAGAGGATACACAGGTCAACATACAGTAGTCTGTCTACAGGATACACAGGTCAATATACAGTAGTCTGTCTAGAGGATACACAGGTCAACATACAGTAGTCTGTCTAGAGGATACACAGGTCAACATACAGTAGTCTGTCTAGAGGATACACAGGTCAACATACAGTAGTCTGTCTAGAGGATACACAGGTCAACATGCAGTAGTCTGTCTAGAGGATACACAGGTCAACATACAGTAGTCTGTCTAGAGGATACACAGGTCAACATACAGTAGTCTGTCTAGAGGATACACAGGTCAACATACAGTAAGTAGTCTGTCTAGAGGATACACAGGTCAACATACAGTAGTCTGTCTAGAGGATACACAGGTCAATATACAGTAGTCTGTCTAGAGGATACACAGGTCAACATACAGTAGTCTGTCTAGAGGATACACAGGTCAACATGCAGTAAGTAGTCTGTCTAGAGGATACACAGGTCAACATGCAGTAGTCTGTCTAGAGGATACACAGGTCAACATACAGTAGTCTGTCTAGAGGATACACAGGTCAACATACAGTAGTCTGTCTACAGGATACACAGGTCATCATGCAGTAGTCTGTCTACAGGATACACAGGTCAACATGCAGTAGTCTGTCTAGAGGATACACAGGTCAACATACAGTAGTCTGTCTACAGGATACACAGGTCAACATACAGTAGTCTGTCAAGAGGATACACAGGTCAACATACAGTGAGTAGTCTGTCTAGAGGATACACAGGTCAACATACAGTAGTCTGTCTAGAGGATACACAGGTCAACATGCAGTAGTCTGTCTAGAGGATACACAGGTCAACATGCAGTAGTCTGTCTAGAGGATACACAGGTCAATATACAGTAGTCTGTCTGGAGGATACACAGGTCAACATGCAGTAGTCTGTCTGGAGGATACACAGGTCAACATGCAGTAGTCTGTCTAGAGGATACACAGGTCAACATACAGTAAGTAGTCTGTCTGGAGGATACACAGGTCAACATGCAGTAGTCTGTCTAGAGGATACACAGGTCAACATACAGTAGTCTGTCTGGAGGATACACAGGTCAACATGCAGTATTCTGTCTGGAGGATACACAGGTCAACATACAGTAGTCTGTCTAGAGGATACACAGGTCAACATGCAGTAGTCTGTCTGGAGGATAAACAGGTCAACATACAGTAGTCTGTCTAGAGGATACACAGGTCAATATACAGTAAGTAGTCTGTCTAGAGGATACACAGGCCAATATACAGTAAGTAGTCTGTCTAGAGGATACACAGGTCAACATGCAGTAGTCTGTCTAGAGGATACACAGGTCAACATGCAGTAGTCTGTCTAGAGGATACACAGGTCAACATACAGTAGTCTGTCCAGAGGATACACAGGTCAACATGCAGTAGTCTGTCTAGAGGATACACAGGTCAACATGCAGTAGTCTGTCTAGAGGATACACAGGTCAACATACAGTAGTCTGTCTAGAGGATACACAGGTCAACATACAGTAGTCTGTCTAGAGGATACACAGGTCAACATACAGTAGTCTGTCTAGAGGATACACAGGTCAACATGCAGTAGTCTGTCTGGAGGATACACAGGTCAACATGCAGTAGTCTGTCTGGAGGATACACAGGTCAATATACAGTAAGTAGTCTGTCTAGAGGATACACAGGTCAACATACAGTAGTCTGTCTAGAGGATACACAGGTCAACATGCAGTAGTCTGTCTGGAGGATACACAGGTCAATATACAGTAAGTAGTCTGTCTAGAGGATACACAGGCCAACATACTGTAGTCTGTCTAGAGCAGGGGTGTCAAACATACGGCCCGCGGGCCGGAACCGGCCCCCAAGGAGGTTCGATCAGGCCCGCAGGATAATTTGAAAGTGGAAAAAATGCATAAAAGACATGGAATTAATATTTTTAATTCGCTGCAATTCATGGATTATCCGCTAAGGGGCGCACTCTTTCCATCAGAGTAGAAGACAAGCCGCATCACTGAGACAGACTGAAAACAGCAGACGGTATCAATGCGCCATCTGCTGCTTGTTACGACGTTGTTAATACCTTGGTCTCTACCTCTCCGCTACACCCTCATTAGCCAAAATGTCGTTATCCAAACGGAGAAAAGTAGATAAGGAGTGTAGAATTTTCAAAGAAAAATGGACCACGTCCTATTTATTTACAGAGATGCACGGAAAACCTTCGTGCTTGGTGTGTTTGCAACAAGTTTCGGTATTGAAGGAATATAATATTCGACGCCACTACGAGACTCATCACAGCGAAAAATATGACGGCTTGCAAGGACAACTGAGAAGAGATAAGATTAACGAATTGCTGGCGGGTCTGAGGAAACAGCAGTCAACTTTCATCCAGAGCCGAGAAGTCAGTGAAGCAGCGGTAAAAGCCAGCTATATTTTCCTAATGTTCTTGTGCTTCTTTACACCAAAACAAAGGAAAGACATGATATTTTGGTTATTTATAGCAGAGTATGGTATAATTTTAATGGTCCGGCCCACTTGACATCTCCCTAGGCCGTATGTGGCCCACGATGCGAAATGAGTTTGACACCCCTGGTCTAGAGGATACACAGGTCAACATGCAGTAGTCTGTCTAGAGGATACACAGGTCAACATGCAGTAGTCTGTCTGGAGGATACACAGGTCAACATACAGCTAGAGGTAGTAAACCAGAAGGAGAGGAGGCTGTGTTGGAGCACAAGGGTGATGAAACATACAGCTGGAGGTAGTAAACCAGAGGGAGAGGAGGCTGTGTTGGAGCACAAGGGTGATGAAACATACAGCTAGAGGTAGTAAACCAGAGGGAGAGGAGGCTGTGTTGGAGCACAAGGGTGATGAAACATACAGCTAGAGGTAGTAAACCAGAGGGATAGGAGGCTATGTTGGACCACAAGGGTGATGAAACATACAGCTAGAGGTAGTAAACCAGAGGGAGAGGAGGCTGTGTTGGAGCACAAGGGTGGTGGGACATACAGATAGAGGTAGTAAACCAGAGGGAGAGGAGGCTGTGTTGGACCACAAGGGTGATGAAACATACAGCTAGAGGTAGTAAACCAGAGGGAGAGGAGGCTGTGTTGGAGCACAAGGGTGGTGGGACATACAGCTAGAGGTAGTAAACCAGAGGGAGAGGAGGCTGTGTTGGAGCACAAGGGTGATGAAACATACAGGTAGAGGTAGTAAACCAGAGGGAGAGGAGGCTGTGTTGGAGCACAAGGGTGGTGGGACATACAGCTAGAGGTAGTAAACCAGAGGGAGAGGAGGCTGTGTTGGAGCACAAGGGTGGTGGGACATACAGCTAGAGGTAGTAAACCAGAGGGAGAGGAGGCTGTGTTGGAGCACAAGGGTGATGAAACATACAGCTAGAGGTAGTAAACCAGAGGGAGAGGAGGCTGTGTTGGAGCACAAGGGTGATGAAACATACAGCTATAGGTAGTAAACCAGAGGTAGAGGAGGCTGTGTTGGAGCACAAGGGTGGTGGGACATACAGCTATAGGTAGTAAACCAAAGGGAGAGGAGGCTGTGTCGGAGCACAAGGGTGATGAAACATACAGCTAGAGGTAGTAAACCAGAGGGAGGGGAGGCTGTGTACCCAATAGAGCAGGGTTTCCTCCCTGGGTGCACGTTTAGTGTTTTTCCCAGCACTACACAGCTGATTCAAATGATCAAAGCTTGATGATGAGTTGGATATTTTAATGAGTTGTGTAGTGCTGGGAAAAACCCCAAAACGTGCACCAAGGAGGGGACCCCAGGACCGAGTTCAGAAACCCTGCAATAGAGGACTAATAGCGCCTTGATCACACTAAGCGCAAAATAGTACGAAGCATCATCTGGATAGCTGCGCAACAAAAGTTCAACATTCACCTTCTGCTAGCATTTCTGTCAAGCCGTCAAACGCATACAGTTTGACGCATACAGTTTGACGGATTCGTCACCATATGCACCACAAAGAACGCACTGCAAGGCAAACGCAACGTTCCATTGGACACGAAGGTACTTATGGTGTACCAAAATGCATTACACTGTCGGTGTGATCGAGGCGGAAGCAAATTAAACTAAGACCCATGCAGTATTTATTTTTAGGGATTTAAAATGTAATTGTATTCCTTGACGTTTCACAACTACCACGATGTGCGTTCTACATGGTTGCCAGTGTAAAGAGAGTAATGTTTCTTTCAGAATGAGAAGTGGTTACAAAACCTCTGTACTCAGTGACACCCAAACCTGCTTGGCAGGACTTGCTGTTATTACGAAAGGAGAAGCGGTGTCCCTAGTTACGAAAGAGTGACTGGAAGTGTCCTTTTTCTGAAGGTGGAGAATTTAGGTTTCGCTTTTTGCCCATTCTCACAAGGCTCAAGATGACTAAAGAGAAGTTAACATCGTTTTTGAATACCTTTTAACCGGTAATCCGATCCGCGACATGCACGCACACAGGGAGCTAAACGGTAATTACCCCACAGGTGCGCAAAGCCCCGGTGAAAAAGAGATGGAACCACCACCGGCAAACGCTGCAATCGCCATGTATCATCAAAGTCCTGCGGCGTCACGACTGTCAAGTAGTCTACTGACGCTGCCTAAAGCGTTACCGGCTTTCTGTGCGTCCACCCACGGCATGCTCGTGAGGAACCCGGGGTTGCTGAATTCACGGGCCGGTTCTCCTTATTATTCGGTGACACACATCGGTAATCTTAACAATAAACCGAAGAAACATGCGATCCAAACATGGCAGAAATGCTTCGCAGATTCCATAGCCGGTGAGTTGGTTTTGTAACTATTGTACAGCACAATAACTCAACGAGTCAGATAAATTGTGTATCTCCTCTTAACTATCCAAGACTAATGCTAACGTTTGAAATGTTATCTTCCTGATTTCAAGACGGGCATCTTGTAAAGGTGTAACTTAGATACTGTAGCAAATTCGGGGGGTGGCCCCGACTGGGACTCGAAACCACGTCAAATCAAAACCGTTACGCAAAGAGGTCCAAACCTCTTGACGAGGTCGCTATGTGTTGGGTTCAAGTCACTACAATATAATTAATTGCGCTGTTGTTGAGAGAAGCGAACATTTGGTAACATTTCTTTGGGCTGACACTACTCTAAAAGCATCATTAATAAATGCAACAATGTTATGATTCATGTCAGTGGTATTGTATCAGGGGTAATCTCGCTTAAACTCTAAGAATATTCTATATACATAAATGCCTCCATTTATGCAAGTTGGGAATGTGCATGTTTGTTCCACAAATTCCAAAAGTCATTCCGATTATTTAACCACCAAAGCGCTGGCATTACTTCAAAGGCTCTCCTCCGCCTTTCAGACAGCAAGTGCAGGCTTTTGCTCCAGCCCTACTCTAACACCAGGAGCTTGATTCATAGATTTGGGTCAGGTATGTTAGAGAAGAGCTGTAGAAAAAGCAGACATCCATCCAGCACAGCCTCCGATTTGAAAAGGCTACCCCTGGTTCTCTGCCTCACTTTTGCGTGTGGAGGCTTTTGCTCTGGCCCTGCGCCAACATACCTAAATGTCATTTATATAGCTGCTGTTTCTCCAGTTCACCAGTAGGTGGCAGTAGAACCCATGTTTTCACACTGGCTCATTCTAATGACCTTGTAGTGCAGCTGTTGAAAAGCACAGCGCTACCACGCTTCTCCACACGGTTACACACACACAGCACGGCAGGAGTAAGAAACGCACACACAGGGAATCTGCTGAGGATATACAGCAGCAACGATAGCTCCAGTCTGGTAAGATAACGTTTCAACAGTAGCCTGTCTACCAGGATTCTAACCATGTTTTAAAGAACGTTTCAACAGTAGCCTGTCTACCAGGATTCTAACCATGTTTTAAAGAACGTTTCAACAGTAGCCTGTCTACCAGGATTCTAACCATGTTTTAAAGAACGTTTCAACAGTAGCCTGTCTACCAGGATTCTAACCATGTTTTAAAGAACGTTTCAACAGTAGCCTGTCTACCAGGATTCTAACCATGTTTTTGAAGTTTAACCTCTTCTACTGTGTCCGTTGCTCAACTCTCTTTCATTTTCTCGATCTTTTTTTTTTCATGCGCTCTGGAACAGTGATGTAATAATACCCTACTCAAGCAAACTGTTTTATTCTCTCTCTGGGGATTGTGGGTAAGATTATGTTGCCTGTTATATGATGAGTTGTTTGATGTACAGTGGCTGGTGAAAGTATTCACCCCTTTGCATTTTTAATATATTGTTGCCTTACAACCTGGAATTAAAATAGATTTTTTGGGGGGTTTGTATCACTTTGATTTACACAACATGCCTTCCACTTTGAAGATGCAAAATATGTTTTGTGAAAGAAATAAGACAAAAACTGAACTTGAGTGTGCACCCCTTAAAGTCAATACTTTGAGCCACTTTTTTTGCAGCAATTACAGCTGCAAGTCTCTTGGGGTATGTCTCTATAAGCTTGGCACATCTAGCCACTGGGATTTCTGCCCATTCTTCAAGGCAAAACTTCTCCAGCGCCTTCAAGTTGGATGGGTTCCGCTAGTGTACCACAATCTTTAAGTCATACCACAGATTCTCAATTGGATTGAGGTCTGGGCTTTGACTAGGCCATTCCAAGACATTTAAATGTTTCCCCTTAAACCACTCGAGTGTTGCTTTAGCAGTATGCTTAGGGTCATTGTGCTGCTGGAAGGTGAACCTCCGTCCAGTCTCAAATCTCTGGAAGACTGAAACAGGTTTCCCTTAAGAATTTCCCTGTATTTAGCGCCGACCATCATTCCTTCAATTCTGACCAGTTTCCCAGTACCTGCCGATGGGAAAAATATCCCCACAGCATGATGCTGCCACTACCATCCTGCACTTGATGATGGTGTTCTCGGGGTGATGAGAGGTGTTGGGTTTGCGCCAGACATAGCATTTTCCTTGATTGCCAAAAAAGCTCAATTTTAGTCTCATGGCCAGAATACCTTGTTCCACATGTTTGGGGATTCTCCCACATGCCTTTTGGTGAACACCAAACGTGTTTGCTTATTTTTTTTCTTTAAGCAATGGATTTTCTTCGGGCCACTCTTCCGTAAAGCCCAGCTCTGTGGAGTGTACGGCTTAAAGTGGTCCTGTGCTTTTTAGTCCAGGACTAGGCTTTATTAGTGTCCGGGAAACCGCCCAGTTTAATTTAGTTTTCTAGAGATAGAACCCATTAGTGGCAACACTGTTGTAGGCTCTGCCCCTTTAGTGTGGCCGACCTAACTAACTTAATCATTTTAGCCACGAGCAAATCCCTTCCATGATCTAGTAGATGATCACCCAGTGGAAACGCTGGAGGAGGCCGATCTGGCGGATGTCTAGATCACCCAGTGGAAACGCTGGAGGAGGCCGATCTGGCGGATGTCTAGATCACCCAGTGGAAACGCTGGAGGAGGCCGATCTGGCGGATGTCTAGATCACCCAGTGGAAACGCTGGAGGAGGCCGATCTGGCGGATGTCTAGATCACCCAGTGGAAACGCTGGAGGAGGCCGATCTGGCGGATGTCTAGATCACCCAGTGGAAACGCTGGAGGAGGCCGATCTGGCGGATGTCTAGATCACCCAGTGGAAACGCTGGAGGAGGCCGATCTGGCGGATGTCAGATCACCCAGTGGAAACGCTGGAGGAGGCCGATCTGGCGGATGTCTAGATCACCCAGTGGAAACGCTGGAGGAGGCCGATCTGGCGGATGTCTAGATCACCCAGTGGAAACGCTGGAGGAGGCCGATCTGGCGGATGTCTAGATCACCCAGTGGAAACGCTGGAGGAGGCCGATCTGGCGGATGTCTAGATCACCCATCACTGTGCTAGCTGTGTTACTGGGCCCGTCCCTCACCGTGCTCCAGTAGAGACCTGCCAGCTGCGTTACTGGGCCCGTCCCTCACCGTGCTCCAGTAGAGACCTGCCAGCTGCGTTACTGGGCCCGTCCCTCACCTTGCTCCAGTAGAGACCTGCTAGCTGCGTTACTGGGCCCGTCCCTCACCGTGCTCCAGTAGAGACCTGCCAGCTGCGTTACTGGGCCCGTCCCTCACCGTGCTCCAGTAGAGACCTGCCAGCTGCGTTACTGGGCCCGTCCCTCACCGTGCTCCAGTAGAGACCTGCCAGCTGCGTTACTGGGCCCGTCCCTCACCTTGCTCCAGTAGAGACCTGCCAGCTGCGTTACTGGGCCCGTCCCTCACCGTGCTCCAGTAGAGACCTTCCAGCTGCGTTACTGGGCCCGTCCCTCACCGTGCTCCAGTAGAGACCTGCCAGCTGCGCTACTGGGCCCGTCCCTCACCGTGCTCCAGTAGAGACCTGCCAGCTGCGCTACTGGGCCCGTCCCTCACCGTGCTCCAGTAGAGACCTGCCAGCTGCGCTACTGGTCCCGTCCCTCACCGTGCTCCAGTAGAGACCTGCCAGCTGCGCTACTGGGCCCGTCCCTCACCGTGCTCCAGTAGAGACCTGCCAGCTGCGTTACTGGGCCCGTCCCTCACCGTGCTCCAGTAGAGACCTGCCAGCTGCGCTACTGGGCCCGTCCGTCACCGTGCTCCGGTAGAGACCTGCCAGCTGCGTTACTGGGCCCGTCCCTCACGTGCTCCGGTAGAGACCTGCTAGCTGTGTTACTGGGCCCGTCCCTCACGTGCTCCGGTAGAGACCTGCCAGCTGCGTTACTGGGTTGATACCCAGCCTCCTGTTGGCTCTGGTCCTTTTATAGAGGGCTATATAACAGTGGAGTAATCAGCACATATTATGGTTCCCTCCCAGTTAGTACCAGGCCTGTTCAAGCCTGCCTGTTTAACCGGAGCTAGGCGATGACACAGACATGGTGTGCCAATCTGAGGCAGCTGTTGTGTAATGTAGTAGAGGATTAGCTATGTTTTAATACATCTGTAGTGGTTATGTTTTGGAAACCTGTATTGTAGAATGGTGGAGTGTATTTGATTTCATTAGACATTCCCTGCAGTGCTCTATTCTGGAATTCTACAGCATAGCCGGAATGTTTGTTTTGTAGACAATGGATGGAACAGCTAAGACATCCTTCATAGACTGACATCCTGTTCTCTGTAGGTACGAGACCTGGTGTGAGATGGACAGACCTAGTATTACCTCTAGGTTGCCTGGCCGGCTGGTTGTCATGATTGTAGAGTGGCTTTGGGAACCGTTAATTATCTGTCACGTGTCATTACAAAAAACATTGAGTTCTGTGTGGGCAGTCAAGCAGTATCAGTGTTAACCATCATTTATATGGCCAGCCAACGTTTGGTCCTAAGGGTGTAGTCTAGCTATAGACTAGCTATATCTAGCTATATCTAGGGCCTAGTGGTATAGATGGGAATAGTCTAGTGGTATAGATGGGTGTAGTCTAGTTATATCTAGGGCCTAGTGGTATAGATGGGTGTAGTCTAGTGGTATAGATGGGAATAGTCTAGTGGTATAGATGGGTGTAGTCTAGTTATATCTAGGGCCTAGTGGTATAGATGGGTCTAGTTATATCTAGAGCCTAGTAGTGTAGATGGGTGTAGTCTAGCTATATCTAGGGCCTAGTGGTATAGATGGGAATAGTCTAGTGGTATAGATGGGTGTAGTCTAGTTATATCTAGGGCCTAGTGGTATAGATGGGTGTAGTCTAGTTATATCTAGGGCCTAGTGGTATAGATGGGTGTAGTCTAGTGGTATAGATGGGTGTAGTCTAGCTATATCTAGGGCCTAGTGGTATAGATGGGAATAGTCTAGTTATATCTAGAGCCTAGTAGTGTAGATGGGTGTAGTCTAGTGGTATAGATGGGTGTAGTCTAGTTATATCTAGGGCCTAGTGGTATAGATGGGTCTAGTTATATCTAGAGCCTAGTGGTGTAGATGGGTGTAGTCTAGTTATATCTAGGGCCTAGTGGTATAGATGGGTGTAGTCTAGTTATATCTAGAGTCTAGTGGTATAGATGGGTCTAGTGGTATAGATGGGTGTAGCCTAGTTATATCTAGGGTCTAGTGGTATAGATGGGTGTAGTCTAGTTATATCTAGAGTCTAGTGGTATAGATGGGTCTAGTGGTATAGATGGGTGTAGTCTAGTTATATCTACAGTCTAGTGGTATAGATGGGTGTAGTCTAGTGGTGTAGATGGGTGTAGTCTAGTTATATCTAGGGCCTAGTGGTATAGATGGGTGTAGTCTAGTTATATCTAGGGCCTAGTGGTGTAGATGGGTGTAGTCTAGTGGTATAGATGGGTGTAGTCTAGTTATATCTAGGGTCTAGTGGTATAGATGGGTGTAGTCTAGTTATATCTAGGGTCTAGTGGTATAGATGGGTCTAGTGGTATAGATGGGTGTAGCCTAGTTATATCTAGGGTCTAGTGGTATAGATGGGTGTAGTCTAGTTATATCTAGGGCCTAGTGGTATAGATGGGTGTAGTCTAGTTATATCTAGGGCCTAGTGGTATAGATGTGTCTAGTTATATCTAGAGCCTAGTGGTGTAGATGGGTGTAGTCTAGTGGTGTAGATGGGTGTAGTCTAGTTATATCTAGGGTCTAGTGGTATAGATGGGTGTAGTCTAGTTATATCTAGGGTCTAGTGGTATAGATGGGTGTAGTCTAGTGGTATAGATGGGTGTAGTCTAGTTATGTCTAGTGATTATAGATGTGTGTAGTCTAGAGCTAGTTGTATGTATGTATGTATGTATGTATGTATGTATGTATGTATGTATGTATGTATGTATGTAGTCTAGTTACCTGGCAGCTTCATTAAGTATACCCGCAAAACACCAGTCTCACCGTAAACAGTGAAGAGGTGACTCCGGGATGCGGTCCTTCTAGGCAGAGTTGCAAAGAAAAAGACATCTCAGACTGGCCAGTATAAAGAAAAGATTAAGATGGGCAAAAAGAACACAGACACTGGACAGAGGAACTCTACCTAGAAGGCCAGCATCCCGGAGTCGCCTCTTCACTGTTGATGTTGAGACTGGTGTTTTGCGGGTACTATTTAATGAAGCTGCCAGTTGAGGACTTTGTGAGGTGTCTGTTTCTCAAACTAGACACACTAATGTACTTGTCCTCTTGCTCAGTTGTGCACCGGGGCCTCCCAGTCCTCTTTCTATTCTGGTTAGAGCCAGTTTGCACTGTTCTGTGAAGGGAATAGTACACAGCGTTATTCAAGATCTTCAGGTTCTTGGCAATTTCTCGCATGGAATAGTCTTAATTTCTCAGAACAAGAATAGACTGACGAGTTTCAGAAGGAAGTTCTTTGTTTCTGGCCATCTTTAGCCTGTAATCGAACCCACAAATGCTGATGCTCCAGATACTCAATTAGTCTAAAGAAGGCCAGTTTTATTGCTTCTTTAATCAGGACAACAGTTTTCAGCTGTGCTAACATAATTGCAAAAGGGTTTTCTAATGATCAATTAGCCTTTTGAAAATTATAAACTTGGATTCGCTAACACAACGTGCCATTGGAACACAGGAGTGATGGTTGCTGATAATGGGCCTCTGTACGCCTATGTAGATATTCCATTACGTTCATCTGTACAAACAATAGTATGCAAGTATAAACACCATGCAGCCATCATACCGCTCAGGAAGGAGACGTGTTCTGTCTCCTAGAGATGAACGTACTTTGGTGCGAAAAGTGCAAATCAATCCCAGAACAAAGGCAAAGGACCTTGTGAAGATTCTGGAGGAAACGGATACAAAGGTATCTATATTCACAGTCAAACGAGTCCTATATCGACATAACCTGAAAGGCCGCTCAGCAAGGAAGAAGCCACTGCTCCAAAACCGCCATTAAAAAAAGCCAGACTACGGTTTGCAACTGCACATGAGGACAAAGATTGTACTTTTTGGAGAAATGTCCTCTGGTCTGATGAAGCAAAAATATAACTTTTTGACCATAATGACCATTGTTATGTTTCGAGGGAAATGGGGGATGCTTGCAAGCCGAAGAACACCATCCCAACTGTGAAGCACGGGGGTGGCAGCATCATGTTGTGGGGGTGCTTTGCTGCAGGAGGGACTGGTGCACTTCACAAAATAGATGGCATCATGAGGTAGGAAAATGATGTGGATATATTGAAGCAACATCTCAAGACATCAGTCAGGAAGATAAAGCTTGGTTGCAAATGGGTCTTCCAAATGGACAATGACCCCAAGCATACTTCCAAAGTTGTGGCAAAATGGCTTAAGGACAACAAAGACAAGGTATTGGAGTGGCCATCACAAAGCCCTGACCTCAATCCTATAGAAAATATGTGGACAGAACTGAAAAAGTGTGTGCGAGCAAGGAGGCCTACAAACCTGACTCAGTTACACCAGCTCTGTCAGGAGGAATGGGCCAAAATTCACCCAACTTATTGTGGGAAGCTTGTGGAAGGCTACCTGCAACGTTTGACCGAAGTTAAACAATTTAAAGGCAATGCTACCAAATACTAATTGAGTGTATGTAAACTTCTGACCCACTGGGAATGTGATGAAAGAAATAAAAGCTGAACTAAATCATTCTCTACTATTATTCTGACATTTCACATTCTTAAAATAAAGTGGTGATCCTAACTGACATAAAACAGGGATTTTTTACTAGGATTAAATGTCAGGAATTGTGAAACTGAGTTTAAATGTATTTGGCTTAGGTGTATGTAAACTTCTGACTTCAACTGTGTGTGTATATATATTAACTATGTGTGTTAATTGGTCTATTAACTTCTATATTAGGGCCAAGTGGTATAGATATGACATGAGCAGGTAAGCCAGTGGAAAGTTGTCTGGCATTTGAGTGATGGACACATAGGTATGTACTCTCTCACACACACAGTACGCACACACACAGTACGCACACACACATAGTACGCACACACACAGTATGCACACACACAGTACACGTACACAGACACCGTCTCAGAGAGAGGTTCACTCAGACAGTGTCACTTTATCCGTGCGTGACACGATGACATTTCCACCCTGGCAGTGTACTGTGTGTTCCATCCCCTCTGCTTCTCTGATGTACCCTTCTCACACTGTCTGTCTGCTCTGAGAGAGAAGGGCATATCTGTCTGTCTACTGCTCTGATATGCCCTTCTGTCTGTCTGTCTGTCTGTCTGTCTGTCTGTCTGTCTCTCTCTCTCTCTCTCTCTCTCTCTCTCTCTCTCTCTCTCTCTCTCTCTCTCTCTCTCTCTCTCTCTCTCTTCCCCCCCCCCCCTCTCTCTCTCTCTCTCTCTCTCTCTCTCTCTCTCTCTCTCTCTCTCTCTCTCTCTCTTCCCCTCTCTCCCCCCCCCCCCCCCTCTCTCTCTCTCTCTCTCTCTCTCTCTCTCTCTCTCTCTCTCTCTCTCTCTCTCTCTCTGTGTGTGTGTGTACTGCTCTGATATGCCCTTCTCTCCGTTAACACATCTGAAAAACTGCATCATGTACACAAATA
Organism: Salvelinus namaycush; assembly: GCF_016432855.1. Lineage (NCBI taxonomy): Eukaryota > Metazoa > Chordata > Actinopteri > Salmoniformes > Salmonidae > Salvelinus > Salvelinus namaycush. The sequence continues at coordinate 127,272 of NW_024061042.1, read as the reverse complement.
AAAAAATCCATAGTCATTGAAGTAGGTCAATGTGGTTGTTGGTCATATCCTGAACACAGCTGCCCAGTCCCAAATCAATCCCTATACACTCTGGGCTGGTTTCCCGGACACATATTAAACCTAGTCCTGGACTTAAAGGCCCAACGAAGCCGTTATCATTCTAATATCAAATCCTTTCTGGATAACAGTTAAGTTCCTTACTGTAATAGTTGTCCATTTAAAATGGTCAAAAACAAACAAAAATAGTTTGTTTTCCCCTAAAATAAATGTCTCAAGCAGGAGTATTGCTAAGACTGCCTGGGAGTATTGCTAAGACTGCCTGGGAGTATTGCTAAGACTGCCTGGGAGTATTGCTAAGACTGCCTGGGAGTATTGCTAAGACTGCCTGGGAGTATTGCTAAGACTGCCTGGGAGTATTGCTAAGACTGCCTGGGAGTATTGCTAAGACTGCCTGGGAGTATTGCTAAGACTGCCTGGGAGTATTGCTAAGACTGCCTGGGAGTATTGCTAAGACTGCCTGGGAGTATTGCTAAGACTGCCTGGGAGTATTGCTAAGACTGCCTGGGAGCTAATGGGAGGGATTTGTAACTTGAATACTACCTTTTTATTGGCAGAGAGGTATGGAACTCTTTGTTATTGGTCTATTAACTTATACTGCCTGGTGATGTCACCAGGCAAGCTGAAACCTGCTGTTTAGAAGGTTCTGTGTAGATTGTATTTTCAACCAGCACGATTTTTATTATTTAATTTATTTCACCTTTATTTCAACAGGTTGGCCAGTAACACAGAGTTACACATGGAATAAACAAGCGTACAGTCAATAACAGAATAGGAAAAAAAGAAAGTCTATATACAGTCTGTGCAAATGGCGTGAGGAGGTAAGGCAATAAATAGGCCATAGTAGCAAAGTAATTACAATTTAGAAGATTAACACTGGAGTGATAGATGAGCAGATGATGATGTTGTGTAAGTAGTGATACTGGTGTGAAAAAGAGCAGAAAAGTAAATAAAAACAATATGGGGATGAGGTAGGAAGATTAGGTGGGCTATTTACAGATGGACTATGTACAGCTGCAGCGATCGGTTAGCTGCTCAGATAGCTGATGTTTAAAGTTAGTGAGGGAAATATAAGTTTCCAGCTTCAGCGATTTTTGCAGTTCGTTCCAGTCATTGGCAGCAGAAAACTGGAAGGAAAGGCGGCCAAATTAGGTGCTGGATTTGGGGATGACAGGTGAGATACACCTGCTGGAACGTGTGCTACGGGTGGGTGTTTGTTATCGTGGAAATAACACTGATCACATTCTTTCAGAATTTTACAATGTTAGTTTCACCAGCTGTTGTACAATATGATACAAAACAGAATTGACTGCACTGGGCCTTTCTTTAAAGCACTTTGAATGGAGATTCTCCATTCATGCTTTTTAGTCTTAAAGGCCCAATGATATGGGCTTAATACGTGTCTGGGGAAACCAGTCCTCTATGCATTTGTGCAGACCTGTCTGTATATATTTAATTCTTCTTCTTTCTCAATTCCTATGAAATATTACATGAGTCAGTGGAGAGCAAAACATGACTTGTTTTTAGTAACATTGATTCATTGTCACATGTAGGCCTCCATATCAGAATCCCCTTGATACCATCTGGCTTGGTGAAATGCTGCTGCCGGCAATAGACAAAATAGACAGAAGAATTTACACCGTATATACAGTACGGATACAGTAAACACACGAGAGGAGAGGACAGTTACACACGATAGGAGAGGATAGGACAGTTATACATGATAGGAGGGGACAGTTAGACATGATAGGAGAGGATAGGACAGTTAGACACGATAGGAGAGGATAGGACAGTTCCACACGATAGGAGAGGATAGGACAGTTCCACACGATAGGAGAGGATAGGACAGTTACACACGATAGGAGAGGATAGGACAGTTACACACGATAGGATAGGACAGTTACACACGATAGGATAGGACAGTTACACACGATAGGACAGTTACACGATAGGAGAGGATAGGACAGTTACACGATAGGATAGGACAGTTAGACACGATAGGAGAGGATAGGACAGTTCCACACGATAGGAGAGGATAGGACAGTTCCACACGATAGGAGAGGATAGGACAGTTAGACACAATAGGAGAGGATAGGACAGTTACACACGATAGGACAGTTACACGATAGGAGAGGATAGGACAGTTACACATGATAGGAGAGGATAGGACAGTTCCACACGATAGGACAGTTCCACACGATGGGAGAGGATAGGACAGTTACACACGATGGGAGAGGATAGGACAGTTACACACGATGGGAGAGGATAGGACAGTTACACACGATGGGAGAGGATAGGACAGTTACACACGATGGGAGAGGATAGGACAGTTACACACGATGGGAGAGGATAGGACAGTTACACACGATAGGACAGTTACACGATAGGAGAGGATAGGACAGTTACACACGATAGGAGAGGATAGGACAGTTCCACACGATAGGACAGTTACACGATAGGGGTGGATAGGACAGTTACACACGATGGGAGAGGATAGGACAGTTACACACGATGGAAGAGGATAGGACAGTTACACATGATGGAAGAGGATAGGACAGTTACACACGATGGGAGAGGATAGGACAGTTACACACGATGGGAGAGGATAGGACAGTTACACACGATGGGAGAGGATAGGACAGTTACACACGATGGGAGAGGATAGGACAGTTACACACGATGGGAGAGGATAGGACAGTTACACACGATGGGAGAGGATAGGACAGTTACACACGATGGGAGAGGATAGGACAGTTACACACGATGGGAGAGGATAGGACAGTTACACACGATAGGAGAGGATAGGACAGTTACACACGATAGGACAGTTAGACATGATAGGAGAAGATAGGACAGTTACACATGATAGGACAGTTACACATGATAGGATAGGACAGTTACACATGATAGGATAGGACAGTTACACACGATGGGAGAGGATAGGACAGTTACACACAATGGGAGAGGATAGGACAGTTACACACGATAGGAGAGGATAGGACAGTTACACACGATAGGAGAGGATAGGACAGTTACACACGATAGGAGAGGATAGGACAGTTACACACGATAGGAGAGGATAGGACAGTTACACACGATAGGAGAGGATAGGACAGTTACACACGATAGGAGAGGATAGGACAGCTACACACGATAGGACAGTTACACATGATAGGAGAGGATAGGACAGTTGCACACAATAGGAGAGGATAGGACAGTTACACATGATAGGACAGTTACACATGATAGGACAGTTACACATGATAGGACAGTTACACATGATAGGATAGGACGGTTAGACATGATAGGAGAGGATAGGACAGTTACACATGATATGACAGTTACACATGATAGGATAGGACGGTTAGACATGATAGGACAGTTACACATGATATGACAGTTACACATGATATGACAGTTACACATGATAGGACAGTTAGACATGATAGGACAGTTAGACATGATAGGAGAGGATAGGACAGTTACACATGATAGGACAGTTACACATGATAGGATAGGACAGTTACACATGATAGGAGAGGATATGACAGTTACACATGATAGGACAGTTACACACGATAGGAGAGGATAGGACAGTTACACACGATAGGAGAGGATAGGACAGTTACACACGATAGGAGAGGATAGGACAGTTACACACGATAGGAGAGGATAGGACAGTTACACACGATAGGAGAGGATAGGACAGTTACACACGATAGGAGAGGATAGGACAGTTACACACGATAGGAGAGGATAGGACAGTAACACACGATAGGAGAGGATAGGACAGTTAGACACGATAGGAGAGGATAGGACAGTTACACACGATAGGAGAGGATAGGACAGTTACACACGATAGGAGAGGATAGGACAGTTACACACGATAGGAGAGGATAGGACAGTTACACACGATAGGAGAGGATAGGACAGTTACACACGATAGGAGAGGATAGGACAGTTACACACGATAGGAGAGGATAGGACAGTTACACACGATAGGACAGTTACACACGATAGGAGAGGATAGGACAGTTACACACGATAGGACAGTTACACACGATAGGAGAGGATAGGACAGTTACACACGATAGGACAGTTACACACGATAGGAGAGGATAGGACAGTTACACACGATAGGAGAGGATAGGACAGTTACACACGATAGGAGAGGATAGGACAGTTACACACGATAGGAGAGGATAGGACAGTTACACACGATAGGAGAGGATAGGACAGTTACACACGATAGGAGAGGATAGGACAGTTACACACGATAGGAGAGGATAGGACAGTTACACACGATAGGAGAGAATAGGACAGTTACACACGATAGGAGAGGATAGGACAGTTACACACAATAGTAGAGGATAGGACAGTTACACACGATAGGAGAGGATGGGACAGTTAGACACGATAGGACAGTTACACACGATAGGAGAGGATAGGACAGTTACACACGATAGGAGAGGATAGGACAGTTACACACGATAGGAGAGGATAGGACAGTTACACACGATAGGATAGGACAGTTACACACGATAGGAGAGGATAGGACAGTTACACATGATAGGACAGTTACACATGATAGGACAGTTACACATGATAGGAGAGGATAGGACAGTTACACACGATAGCAGAGGATAGGACAGTTACACACGATAGCAGAGGATAGGACAGTTACACACGATAGGACAGGATAGGACAGTTACACACGATAGGAGAGGATAGGACAGTTACACACGATAGGACAGTTACACATGATAGGAGAGGATAGGACAGTTACACATGATAGGACAGTTACACATGATAGGATAGGACAGTTACACACGATAGGAGAGGATAGGACAGTTACACATGATAGGACAGTTACACACGATAGGAGAGGATAGGACAGTTACACATGATAGGAGAGGATGGGACAGTTAGACATGATAGGAGAGGATGGGACAGTTAGACATGATAGGAGAGGATGGGACAGTTACACATGATAGGAGAGGATGGGACAGTTACACATGATAGGAGAGGATAGGACAGTTACACATGATAGGACAGTTACACACGATAGGAGAGGATAGGACAGTTACACACGATAGGAGAGGATAGGACAGTTACACATGATAGGAGAGGATAGGACAGTTACACATGATAGGACAGTTACACACGATAGGAGAGGATAGGACAGTTACACACGATAGGAGAGGATAGGACAGTTACACATGATAGGATAGGACAGTTACACATGATAGGATAGGACAGTTACACATGATAGGAGAGGATAGGACAGTTAGACACGATATGAGGTGGAAAAATGTAATGAGGAAATGCATGACTAAATGTGTTTTTCCTACGAAATCTGTGGTCAGGAACATGACCAGATACAACAGGTCTGTGGACGTCTCATGTCACCTTTCTATCTATGGACGTATTGAGGAACTGTGTGTGACGCTGATGTGGCTGTTTGCTAATGACTGGCATTGATTCCACTAACTCTATAATCATGAACCAAACCACAAACTGTGTGTGTGTGTGTGTGTGTGTGTGTGTGTGTGTGTGTGTGTGTGTGTGTGTGTGTGTGTGTGTGTGTGTGTGTGTGTGTGTGTGTGTGTGTGTGTGTGTGTGTGTGTGTGTGTGTGTGTGGTGAAATAACCCTCCCTATGTGTACGTCTGTTTATACCAGAACGCACCCTGTGTGTGTGAATCAGCGGTTGAGATTGTGCAGCATTATATCCTGTCCCCAGGCACATGATCTGTAGTGACGCCTCATATGGACTGCTGTCGTCACTCCCTCCTAATCTCTCTCTCTCTCTCTCTCTCTCTCTCTCTCTCTCTTTCTCTCTCTCTCTCTGCTCCCTCTCTCGCGCTCTCTCCTCCCTCCCTCCGCTCCCTCTCGCTCCCTCCCTCCGCTCCCTCTCGCTCTCTCTCTCTCTCTCTCCCTCTCGCTCCCTCTCCCTCCCTCCCTACGGGTTATAAGGTGTAGTGAACATTGAGCTCACTCAGAAACACACAGACTACGTCTCTCGCACACTTGACGAGAGACAAGACTCCAAGTGTTTGTCAACCGTTATCAGAAGTTGAGCAACATTTACTGACAGTTCTTTCTCAAGACTGTCAGTCAGATATACGAGGAGGCAAGAGACTATAATGATGGAAACTATGGGTGAGCATGACTGTGGTATCTTTATTAAACTCTTATGTTAGCAGGTTTATATTGGTCGTTGTAATGGGAAATGCTCTCGTACGTCTGAGGTGACTTGTTGCAGCTGCGTGGGAATTATCTGACAGTATATTGAAAGGAAAAACCAGTACACTGCGCTTGCAAGTATCACCGGTGTTTATTCAGCTGATTGAGCTACTGGTTGTTGTAATGTAATAGATGAATTCTCCTTCATATTGTTGTGTATATCCTAATGTTTGGGTAGAACGGGTAGTGTGATGTTTAAGTTGTAGTCTGATCCTTGTTTGGTTGAGAGGGGAGTTGTTGGGGGGAGGGGTGTTCTATTTCACCCAATAAGGTCAGACTTTGCTAGGGCCCCTAGTGGGTCAACACAGAGTTGTTTATGTGGGTTAAGAAGCACACCGTTGTCTTGGTCACTGTTAAGGTGAAACAAGGGACTGGTCTGCTAGCGTCATCTCTATGTGTGTGGGCTCTGTTGTCTTTCTGTAATGAGTCTTCAGAGCTGCAATTCATTCAGATGGAGGGAATTCATTCAGAACTAAGTGCAGTAGTGATTCAGATGTGTTTAGATAAGGAGTCAGAGATAAGGGATCCTGTTGGAAAATCTCCATATGATGCATGTGGTTCATTTGTCAGCGACCGACACACACACTGAAAATGTAGACCGACATGAAGTATTTGTTTTAAGAACAAAACCCTACCTTTATGCCATCACTGTGTCTGACCTGGTTACCGACCTGGTTACCAACCTGGTTACCATAGCACCGGTTCAAACCATGCACCTGGTCATCACACCCTGGTAAACAGCCATGTCCTGGTCTCAGAGCAACAGATAGGGACATATGCTGTGTCCTCAGGACATATGGGCCATGTGCTGTGTCCTCAGGACATATGGGCCATGTGCTGTGTCCTCAGGACATATGGGCCAGAGTGCTGTGTCCTCAGGACATATGGGCCATGTGCTGTGTCCTCAGGACATATGGGCCAGAGTGCTGTGTCCTCAGGACATATGGGCCAGAGTGCTGTGTCCTCAGGACATATGGGCCAGAGTGAGGTCGGCAGGGCATATGGGCCAGAGTGAGGTCGGCAGGGCATATGGGCCAGAGTGAGGTCGGCAGGGCATATGGGCCAGAGTGAGGTCGGCAGGACATATGGGCCAGAGTGAGGTCGGCAGGACATATGGGCCAGAGTGAGGTCGGCAGGACATATGGGCCAGAGTGAGGTCGGCAGGACATATGGGCCAGAGTGAGGTCGGCAGGACATATGGGCCTGCCATTAGACCGAGAGCTAGGAGATGTAGTCCTACTATAAACTGAGCCTTACTGGTCCATGGGCGGTGTAGTCCTACTAGAAACTGAGCCTTACTGGTCCATGGGCGGTGTAGTCCTACTAGAAACTGAGCCTTACTGGTCCATGGGCGGTGTAGTCCTACTAGAAACTGAGCCTTACTGGTTCATGTGAGAGCTGGGAGATGTAGTCATACTATAAACTGAGCCTTACTGGTTCATGTGAGAGCTGGGAGATGTAGTCCTACTATAAACTGAGCCTTACTGGTCCATGGGCGGTGTAGTCCTACTAGAAACTGAGCCTTACTGGTCCATGGGCGGTGTAGTCCTACTAGAAACTGAGCCTTACTGGTCCATGGGCGGTGTAGTCCTACTAGAAACTGAGCCTTACTGGTTCATGTGAGAGCTGGGAGATGTAGTCATACTATAAACTGAGCCTTACTGGTTCATGTGAGAGCTGGGAGATGTAGTCCTACTAGAAACTGAGCCTTACTGGTTCATGTGAGAGCTGGGAGATGTAGTCCTACTAGAAACTGAGCCTTACTGGTTCATGTGAGAGCTGGGAGATGTAGTCCTACTAGAAACTGATCCTGACTGGTTCATGTGTCCAGAGAGGGCAAAAAGAGGAACACAGTCAGCTGATACTCATGTTTATCTCACACACACACAGTCAATACAAACTGGGCTGTAGGGTCACTGGTGCATGTGACTAGTTGAGAGAGAGCAAAGAGGAACGGACACACAAACTGACAGCAGAGAAATGAATAGTACACACACATAATGACCGACTGAAAGTGGAGAGAGACGGAGCCAAAAGAACACACACACTTTGGAGGAAGGAAACACACATGTACACTGACTGGCTGAAACCAGAGATGACACACACACACACTCACTCATAGCACACAGAGCTACTGTTGTTGTCCCAGGCCAAGGTACTGTTGTTGTCCCAGGCCAAGGTACGGCTCATCAGCCAGCTTTGGCAGTCAGAACCAGCTAACAAGCAGTCTTTCTGTATCCGCTCATGAACTAAACCACACACCGTCCGATAGTCCACCCATAGATGTCCTACTCAGATAGTTTTCTATGAAACACACACTGTCTGATAGTCCACCCATAGATGTCCTACTCAGATAGTTTTCTATGAAACACACACTGTCTGATAGTCCACCCATAGATGTCCTACTCAGATAGTTTTCTATGAAACACACACCGTCTGATAGTCCACCCATAGATGTCCTACTCAGATAGTTTTCTATGAAACACACACTGTCTGATAGTCCACCCATAGATGTCCTACTCAGATAGTTTTCTATGAAACACACACCGTCTGATAGTCCACCCATAGATGTCCTACTCAGATAGTTTTCTATGAAACACACACCGTCCGATAGTCCACCCATAGATGTCCTACTCAGATAGTTTTCTATGAAACACACACCGTCTGATAGTCCACCCATAGATGTCCTACTCAGATAGTTTTCTATGAAACACACACTGTCTGATAGTCCACCCATAGATGTCCTACTCAGATAGTTTTCTATTAAACACACACCGTCTGATAGTCCACCCATAGATGTCCTACTCAGATAGTTTTCTATGAAACACACACCGTCTGATAGTCCACCCATAGATGTCCTACTCAGATAGTTTTCTATGAAACACACACTGTCTGATAGTCCACCCATAGATGTCCTACTCAGATAGTTTTCTGTGAAACACACACTGTCTGATAGTCCACCCATAGATGTCCTACTCAGATAGTTTTCTATGAAACACACACTGTCTGATAGTCCACCCATAGATGTCCTACTCAGATAGTTTTCTATGAAACACACACCGTCTGATAGTCCACCCATAGATGTCCTACTCAGATAGTTTTCTATGAAACACACCGTCTGATAGTCCACCCATAGATGTCCTACTCAGATAGTTTTCTATGAAACACACACCGTCTGATAGTCCACCCATAGATGTCCTACTCAGATAGTTTTCTATGAAACACACACTGTCTGATAGTCCACCCATAGATGTCCTACTCAGATAGTTTTCTATGAAACACACACTGTCTGATAGTCCACCCATAGATGTCCTACTCAGATAGTTTTCTATGAAACACACACCGTCTGATAGTCCACCCATAGATGTCCTACTCAGATAGTTTTCTATGAAACACACACTGTCTGATAGTCCACCCATAGTTGTCCTACTCAGATAGTTTTCTATGAAACACACACCGTCTGATAGTCCACCCATAGATGTCCTACTCAGATAGTTTTCTATGAAAAACACATTTTAGATAGAAAACAAAAAGGCCTAGGTTGTCAATATGTTCTGTGTTCCAAGTCAAGTGACTAGTTAATAGGTGACCTTTACCCCTTCACCTGGCAACAACCACAATCTCACCTTTTGAACTTACTCCTGATTGACCAAGGGGATTAGGTTAGTGTGTTTTGGTTGGTCAGATCCTCCCTGAATTGAGAGAGAGGATAAATGTCACCCTTAAGCACAGATCTAGGATCAGCTTCCCCAAATCCTTAACCATAAAGGGCTGGAGGTAAAACTGACCTAAGATCAGTGTGTAGGGAAAAGCTGGTGTTGCTACAGCAGTAAACATGGATCAGTACAACACTAGGCCCTGTTACAGTGTGAGGAACCAGGCACGTGGGGAGTGAGGCCCAGGGTTCGCAGGACTTCTCCCTAGAGACTGACACCTATTTCTGGGATGGAATCAACCTCGGCCTACCCTTGTTGGCCCTTTGTGTGGTTCTATGTTGTGGGGATCACTGAGAGTTGTGGTTAAAATAGTTTGGAACTTGGTATTGGATTAAAGCGTCCTGTAAAATATCATATGAGCGTTGTAACTCAACTCCTACAATGTTTTCTATCTCCCTACACCCTCTCTCTGTCTCTCCCCAGTCTGTCCAATGGGCAGTGGTGCCAGTAGACTCTACAGCTCCCTAGTCAACAACAGCACCACTACCACCCCGCTGGCCCATCACCAGGACCCCCAGCACCCCTCCTCCTCACAGGGGTGTCACTCTCCCCCGGAGCACCCCGCGGACCCCCTGGAGCTGCTGAGGGAGTGTGAGGAGGCTCTACGGGACAGGCCTCCTCGCCTCCTCAGAGCCTTCATCTCCCCCGGGGAGGGAGAGGTGGACAGGGAGGAAGTGGACAACAGTGCCACCCAGAGGACCATCAGGGTTATGCAGTGGAACATACTGGCTCAAGGTAAATACGTTTTTTTTATTGTAGCCTTTCTTTAGCAAAAATAATCATGATCATCTCATTCAGGGTTATTAAATGGTATATTATTGCTCATTTTAATTGGCATCAAGGACAGTGAGATGGATGGATAGATTGACAGATGAATTCTCTCCCTCCAGCTCTAGGTGAAGGGATGGACAGTTTCGTCAACTGTCCCCTGGAAGCCCTGAACTGGGCGGAGCGTAAATACCTCATCCTAGAAGAGATCCTCACCTACCGACCTCACATCCTGTGTCTACAGGAAGTCGACCACTACTACGACACCTTCCAGCCAATCCTGGCCGGCCTGGGTTACCGCGGCAACTTCTGCCCCAAGCCCTGGTCTCCATGTTTGGATGTGGAGGGCAACAACGGACCGGATGGGTGTGCTCTGTTCTATGATGAAGCCCGGTTTGACTTGGTGGATAGTGTGAATGTCCGGCTGTGTGCTGTTTTAATACCCACCAACCAGGTTTGTAAAACTATGCTAGTTTAACTGTCCTTTCTTCCTTGAAGTAATCACTGGTCTGACCGTAATATGATGGAAACTCTGATTTCCAAGCACAGAGATTACCTCAAGGAATGAAGGATTCCAACAGGATCCTATTTTATAACAGGCAAGAGTGGACAGCTACTGTTTGTGTAGAGTGTTAAAAATACAGACTGGAACGTAACCGTAACTGTTTTATGCAATGGTCTTCCCTACAGGTGGCGGTCGTCACGACGCTGCGGTGCAGGGTGACAGGCCGGCGGCTGTGTGTTGCCGTGACGCACCTCAAAGCCCGGAGCGGCTGGGAATGTCTCCGTAGTGCCCAGGGTTCCGACCTTCTCCGGAACCTCACCACCCTCACCCAATCACCAGGGGGTCCTTCGGGTCCCACAGGCATCGCCCCAGACACCCCTCTCCTTGTCTGCGGGGACTTTAACGCTGTGCCTTCTGAGGACGTCTACCAACGTTTCGCCTCGTCACCGTTGATCCTTGACTCGGCCTATAAACGGTTAAGCCGGGACGGGCTTTCGGAACCGGCCTACACCACGTGGAAGATCCGGCCGACGGGAGAATGTTGTACCACATTGGATTATATCTGGTACTCTAGAGAAGCGTTCAGTGTGGACGCCGTGTTGGATATGCCTACAGAGGAACAGATTGGCCCTAACAGGCTTCCGTCGTACAACTACCCCTCCGATCACCTCTCGCTGGTGTGTGACTTCAGCTTTAAAAAGCAGGAGGAGGATCACATGGACACTTTTGATTGACAATTCAATGGATGGAGTGACGGAACGAGGGATGGAACGAGGGATGGAGTGAACAGAAGCACCATTATCCCTCCCTCTGGGGTATGATGACTGGAGAACAGGAGGGAGGAGACTACCCGCTTGGTGTGAGCTTACTTTTCATGGACTAAAACACTCTGAATGAAGGAGAGACCGAGAGGAGTAGACTGCTGAAACTAGGTTCTATGGTGCCTGTCTACAGTATAGGTGTTGTTGTACCTCTGACACTGAGGATTGCACCCTGCCTGCTGTTTGTACTATTCAACTATACTTGTCCTGGGCAGCGACGCTCCCCATCCAACCTGACAGAAGAAACTCCCCAAATTGAGGTGTGCCAAGCTTGTAGCGTCATACTCAAGGCTGTAATCGCTGCCAAAGGTGCTTCAACGAAGTAATGAGTAAAGGGTCTGAATACTTATGGAATTATGTAATAAATTTGCAAAAATGTCTTAACCTGTTTTTGCTTTGTCATTACAGGGTATTGTGTGTAGATTGATGAAAGAAAAGTAATACATTTTAGAATAATGTAACAAAATGTAAAGGTGCCTGAATACATGTGGGTATATGTCCTTTTCTGGTCTAATACTGGTCAGGTGTGTCATTAATGCCTACTGATACTTGTACCAGGGCCATGTTCAGTAAGAAAACATTATAGAAATACCACTAAATAGAGCCAACGTGATTCCTTATTGTATAAGTCAGAGATGCACGTTTGTTCTACATAGAAATATGCTGTCTGAACGTACCCCTGGTCAGCTGGGGGTGAGCGTACCACCACGGTACATTGAATTTGTAATATAAAAAGTATCTAGATATATTTTATCCAAAGCGAACTTACAGTAGTGTGTGTGGCCCCAGCGGGAAACCCATGTACTACCAACTGACCCACACAGACTATTTCCTGTCCATGAGCATCAGTCCCAGGATAACATGCAGGACAGTAGTTTTATATTCAAGCTGTCAGCCTTTGTGCAATAAAATAATCTGCCATTCTGTCTCTGTGCTGGTGTTCTACGCATTATAAATCACTTTCTACCTCACCAGTTTAAATGCCATCCAAGGCCCCCTGGTGGTAAGTTGTGGAACAATCCATTTATAACTACAGTTAACCCTCATCACCAGCAAGTGAAATGTGGATATTAACGTCTGCTGTGGGGATGGAACCTAGAACTCTGATTAAATGGTATCATACTCCAACCACCGGCGCAACTAGAGTTCTGTACTCCATCTACACACTGAATTACAGGCATGTGGTGAATACAGTCACTCTGCACGAGCCATTGAAGCCAGTCTGTTGCCACCCATTCAACTAGTTGTGGTTAAATGCTGAATGGAACTGTTTAAAAACAGAATCCCTGCAACCAAAGGGTTACTAGTTCTAGTCGGTTGGAACAGGTCCCAGAGAGGGTTCCTGGTGGTGTGTAGATCGACGCTCTCTAACACAGCATTTACCGCAAATGCAGGAACATCGCCTTTGGAAGAGCATCATTTCATTAAACAAAAGACAAAACAGAAAATAATTTAATTAAAATGTTTTTTTTTAATATTTCAGTAAAATCTACTTGAATACACTTTGAAACAAGAGTACAACAAAATAGAATATACTTCAAATGTTGAATATACAAACTAGTTCTGTCCGAACAGCTTTCTCCCTCTTCATTACAACTAAGAAAAACAAACTGCTACAGGAAATGTAGGGGGCAGAGCCAAGATGGCCGACGAGAGGTTCATGCTGAGGAGCTTTCCTTTTCAAAAGCTGCAGGCAGTTACCCTAGAGACAGTTACCCTGGGGAAGTAGATGTGGTCAAGTCTAGAACCAACCAGGGTTGGAGTCAGTTCCATTTCGTTTTTTTTATCATTGAGAGAATTAGAATTTCAGTCTACTTCCTGAATTGAAATGGATTTGACCCCAAACCCTGCAACCGACCCACGTACACGGACCTGGGCTGCAACCGACCCACGTACACGGACCTGGGCTGCAACCGACCCACGTACACGGACCTGGGCTGCAACCGACCCACATACACGGACCTGGGCTGCAACCGACCCACGTACACGGACCTGGGCTTCAAACTACAATAGAACAATGGTGTTGCTGTATTGTTTTAAAACACTGTGCTTGGTACATGGTATCAAAAAGGTCAAGAAACCGTAACACAAAAAAAAGCTAAATCTGCTTATCTTATAAACAATGCAATGAAAAATAAAAACCAATCATTCTAAGGCTGTTTTGATTTTAATTCCCCTAAACTGTATAATAGTTATATACATATAAAGTCCCTTTGGCTTTTTATTTCCCCTTGTAAGAGCTGATCCTAGAACAGCCCGCAGTCTTTCCTGTGGTTTGTTTCTGCACCGGGAATCTGCACAGTGATCAGGCAAATAAAATGCTGGTCGTACACAAACTTTTCTATACAAAACCCCCTCCATCTCACTCCTTTTCCTTTCCAGTTCACATTTTTTGGTTTTTATAATTAGCCTTTTGTTTAGTGTTTTTTTTCTGTTAAGTTTGTATTTTTCATTGTAGCTTAGTTAGCTAGTGTCTCGTCTGTCAGAAACAGAAAACGTAGTGATTTAAGTTGGACTTGGTCCCTTTTTCTGAAGGAGATTCTTCCCTTTTGAAAAGTCATTGCTGGGTTCCTATGTTGGCTGGGTGTCCTACGGTATTCTACGACTCAAATGACACCCTATTCCCTACAGAAGTAGTGTACTGAATAGGGGGCCATTTGGGATGCGCCCTGGGTCTCCATGGAGATGAGGCTGTGGTTGGAAGGTAGACCACCCCAGGGTAAATCAGAGGTGGTTGTGGGTCTTTATAGTCTCTCAGACTGTCATGTAGAAAAAGAAGAACAAACTCCTATCTGGGCAAAAACTGTACAAACTACGAGGTGTGTGTCCGTACTTGTGACCTCAACACTCCGGATCTTCTGATTTGATCTCAGGCAGCACCTCTTCTGATTGGACGGCTACCGGGATGATCTCCGGTGCTTCCGGTAACGCCGTCTGGACGGGGAGGGCCTGTAGCGACACCGTTTGAACGGTCAGCGTCTTGGCTTGCTGCTGCGGCGGTTCTCTCATTGCCGTGGCAGATCTCTTGATGACACCGCTGATGATATGGGATGCCGCCACCGGAGAGCTCTGATTGGCTGTCGTCGTCACGGTGACCACTGCTGTCCCGGTCCCGCCACCTTGCGTCGTCGTGACGATATGATGTGTCTGTTGTTGTTGATGATGATGCAGCGTTGTGGGAACAGCCAGCCTCATCACCTTGGTCACAGGGGATAGAATTTGTAATTACATAAATGAAGACAATGTTCAAATTTGTAACAAAAATAAATACACATTAATACACAAAAAAACACATTTGAAGTCTGTGCCAATGCAATACTTTTTTACTTGCATTTCAGTATCTTGTGATGTTTCAAAGTATGTGTTTCCCAATTTCTAGCTTAAAATGGCCAATAAAAAAACAATATTTTTTAAAGTCACCTGTGTCCCTGCAGCCATGGTAGCCATGGTCACATGAGGTGCCAGGGCTCGTACCCCCCAGGAGTTTGTCCCGCCCAGGAGAGAGATGCTGCCCGGGGAGCCCCCCAGGCCAGGCTTGGTCTGCTGCTGGTACTGGGCCAGCTGGTGGGCTGGGATGGTGATGATCTTAGCCAGTTGGACCGTGATCTTGTCTCCGTTCTCCGCTGTGGCTGGAACCATGGTGGGGATGGTCTGGATTACAACCTGGAGAGAAGAGATGAACAGGTCTATACAGAGGTGGGGGGGGGGGGGGGGGGGTCTGATTACAACCTGGAGAGAAGAGATTAACAGGTCTACACATTCTAGATCTATACAGAGTGGTGGGATGGTCTGGATTACAACCTGGAGAGAAGAGATTAACGGGTCTACACATTCTAGATCTATACAGAGTGGGGGGGGGGGGGGGGGGGGCTGATTACAACCTGGAGAGAAGAGATACGGTCAGGAACAGGTCTACTCATTCTAGATCTATACAGAGTGGGGGGTCTGGATCACAACCTGGAGAGAAGAGATTAACAGGTCTACACATTCTAGATCTATACAGAGTGGGGGGGGGGGTCTGATTACAACCTGGAGAGAAGAGATACGGTCAGGAACAGGTCTACTCATTCTAGATCTATACAGAGTGGGGGGGGGGGGGGGGGGGTCTGATTACAACACGGGCAAAATAATTATGATGTAGAAGGTAAAGGATTAGATCTAGTCATTTTAATTTCATGAGATCAAAAGATAATATGGTTTCCAAGATTCCAGTTTTGAATCGTGGGCTTGATGGTTAGGATGAGGCGTGCCTGCGTAGCTCAGTCAACCGGTCCACTCTGTCCACACTACAGAGCAGCTAGCTGACACACCAACTGGCGTGGTTACCCACCTTCGGTTGGGCGTTCGCGTTGCCCGTTGCCGTGCCGATGGGAGAGGCGTTGGCCAATTGGTAAGTCGTTCGGCCTCTCGACATCCCTGGCGCCTGTTGCACGGCGACCGTTGAGATCTTCTGGCCCAGTGACGTTGTCATGACTACAGGCACTTGCATGGCAACCCGTACAGTCCTGGACGGAAACAATAACAAAATGGAGTCAGTGACAAAGTTTTGTAAATACAGACTTACTAGATATCACTAGATAGATAAAGTATTTTACATTCAGCATGAAACCCCCAGAGTGAATTATATGTTTCAGGGTCAGTATTAGGGTGTGTCTCTAACCTGGGTCCTGAGGAAGTGGGGATGATGGCCGTGTGAGAATGCTGCGTCTGGGTTCCGTCTGGCGCCGTGGAAATGGTCACTATCCTCGGAACCCCCACTGCCGCCCCGCCCCCTGTCATCACCACCTTGTTGCCCTTAGCAACCGGAGGATGGACCACGGTTCTAGTCCCACCCCTCAGGATGGTGGGCGTCGTGGCGAGCTCGGCCACATTCAGTATCGTCTCCGACGAGGGCAGGACTCTCTCGTGGTAAGACTTCTCTGAGCCAATAAGATCGTCCGATCTGGTGTCGGCCTTGTCGTCCTCGATGACAACGATGTTCTTGGGCATCTCCTTGAACTGGTAGACCAGCCGCTGACCTTCGACCTTGGCCAGTATACCACGCTGGTAGTAGTACCTGGTAGAGAGGGAGGAAGAAGGAGAGGGAGGGAGAGAGAGAGGAGAGGGGATAGGGAGAGAGGAGAGGGGATAGGGAGAGAGGAGAGGGGATAGGGAGAGAGGAGAGGGGATAGGGAGAGAGGAGAGGGGATAGGGAGAGAGGAGAGGGGATAGGGAGAGAGGAGGGGGATGGTAAAGTTCAGACTGAACTGGAAGTGGCATCCAGCCGGTCATAACTGACAAACACTAATGTTCCTCAGAGGAACTCATCCAACCAACAGTATTCCCCAAACCAACAACCTACACATCTAACTCAGTTAAACCCTCTTTCACAGTCAATGCCAGTCCATTTCAAGTGCTAGACGGTTGTAGGGTAAGTCCTCACCTCAGAGCCCGTCCCATGGTCTCATAGTTCATGTCAGGCTTGTTCTTGTGTTTACCCCACAGCTTGGACACGGCCTTGGAGTCCACCAGCTTGAAGATGCCCTTCTCCCTCTGAGTCCACTTGATGTACCTGGGACACGTGTTCTTGTCCTGGAGTAAGTCTAACAGGAACTCCCACAGGTACGTGGTGCTGCCTGGGGGAACAGAGACAGACAGGTCGCTCAACAGGGAGACAATATGTATCCCTCTCTCTAAGTTCACAGGCTTAAACAACAGGGAGACAATATTTATCCCTCTCTCTAAGTTTACAGGCTTAAACAACAGGGAGACAATATTTATCCCTCTCTCTAAGTTCACAGGCTTAAACAACAGGGAGACAATATTTATCCCTCTCTCTAAGTTCACAGGCTTAAACAACAGGGAGACAATATGTATCCCTCTCTCTACGTTCACAGGCTTAAACAACAGGGAGACAATATTTATCCCTCTCTCTAAGTTCACAGGCTTAAACAACAGGGAGACAATATTTATCCCTCTCTCTACGTTCACAGGCTTAAACAACAGGGAGACAATATTTATCCCTCTCTCTACGTTCACAGGCTTAAACAACAGGGAGACAATATTTATCCCTCTCTCTAAGTTTACAGGCTTAAACAGGGAGACAATATTTATCCCTCTCTCTAAGTTTACAGGCTTAAACAACAGGGAGACAATATTTATCCCTCTCTCTACGTTCACAGGCTTAAACAACAGGGAGACAATATTTATCCCTCTCTCTAAGTTCACAGGCTTAAACAACAGGGAGACAATATTTATCCCTCTCTCTAAGTTCACAGGCTTAAACAACAGGGAGACAATATTTATCCCTCTCTCTAAGTTCACAGGCTTAAACAACAGGGAGACAATATTTATCCCTCTCTCTAAGTTTACAGGCTTAAACAACAGGAAGACAATATTTATCCCTCTCTCTAAGTTCACAGGCTTAAACAACAGGGAGACAATATGTATCCCTCTCTCTAAGTTTACAGGCTTAAACAACAGGGAGACAATATTTATCCCTCTAAGTTTACAGGCTTAAACAACAGGAAGACAATATTTATCCCTCTCTCTAAGTTCACAGGCTTAAACAACAGGGAGACAATATGTATCCCTCTCTCTAAGTTTACAGGCTTAAACAACAGGGAGACAATATTTATCCCTCTCTCTAAGTTTACAGGCTTAAACAACAGGAAGACAATATTTATCCCTCTCTCTAAGTTCACAGGCTTAAACAACAGGGAGACAATATTTATCCCTCTCTCTACGTTCACAGGCTTAAACAACAGGGAGACAATATGTATCCCTCTCTCTAAGTTTACAGGCTTAAACAACAGGTTAACGTTACAAAGAATATGGTTGATGAAAACTTGGTTGTGGTAAAATGAAGTCCAAACCCCTAATCAACACATGAAATCCTAGGAGTTTATGTATGTGTCATTTCTATATATTTGGTGTGTCCCACCTTTTCCTTCTCTGGGTTTCTTCTTGATGCCGAGGTCCGGGGATCCGTTGGATACAGCAGGCTGGTGAGTCTTTGGCTTCCTCCCTGCTACACAGACACAATACCAATAAAGTTTTTCAAACTAAATCAAATCAATTGACATTTGTCGAAGACATGAGCATTTCACATTGCGTGCAATCTCCCAATATGCCAATAGATGGCGCTTTTTCTGTCTACAAGACACAGCCAGTCTGACAAGTCAGTCCTATTTACCATCAACATCCTGTCTATAAGACACAGCCAGTCTGACAAGTCAGTCCTATTTACCATCTACATCCTGTCTACAAGATACAGCCAGTCTGACAAGTCAGTCCTATTTACCATCAACATCCTGTCTACAAGACACAGCCAGTCTGACAAGTCAGTCCTATTTACCATCAACATCCTGTCTACAAGACACAGCCAGTCTGACAAGTCAGTCCTATTTACCATCAACATCCTGTCTACAAGATACAGCCAGTCTGACAAGTCAGTCCTATTTACCATCAACATCCTGTCTACAAGACACAGCCAGTCTGACAAGTCAGTCCTATTTACCATCAACATCCTGTCTACAAGACACAGCCAGTCTGACAAGTCAGTCCTATTTACCATCAACATCCTGTCTACAAGATACAGCCAGTCTGACAAGTCAGTCCTATTTACTGTCTACAAGATACAGCCAGTCTGACAAGTCAGTCCTATTTACCATCAACATCCTGTCTACAAGATACAGCCAGTCTGACAAGTCAGTCCTATTTAACATCAACATCCTGTCTACAAGATACAGCCAGTCTGACAAGTCAGTCCTATTTACCATCAACATCCTGTCTACAAGATACAGCCAGTCTGACAAGTCAGTCCTATTTACTATCTACATCCTGTCTACAAGATACAGCCAGTCTGACAAGTCAGTCCTATTTACTATCTACATCCTGTCTACAAGATACAGCCAGTCTGACAAGTCAATCCTATTTAACAACATCCTGTCTATAAGACACAGCCAGTCTGACAAGTCAGTCCTATTTACTATCTACATCCTGTCTACAAGATACAGCCAGTCTGACAAGTCAATCCTATTTACCATCAACATCCTGTCTACAAGACACAGCCAGTCTGACAAGTCAGTCCTATTTACTGTCTACAAGACACAGCCAGTCTGACAAGTCAGTCCTATTTACTGTCTACAAGACACAGCCAGTCTGACAAGTCAGTCCTATTTACTGTCTACAAGACACAGCCAGTCTGACAAGTCAGTCCTATTTACTGTCTACAAGACACAGCCAGTCTGACAAGTCAGTCCTATTTACTGTCTACAAGACACAGCCAGTCTGACAAGTCAGTCCTATTTACTGTCTACAAGACACAGCCAGTCTGGCAAGTCAGTCCTATTTACCATCAACATCCTGTCTACAAGACACAGCCAGTCTGACAAGTCAATCCTATTTACCATCAACATCCTGTCTACAAGACACAGCCAGTCTGACAAGTCAATCCTATTTACCATCAACATCCTGTCTACAAGATACAGCCAGTCTCACAAGTCAATCCTATTTACCATCAACATCCTGTCTACAAGACACAGCCAGTCTGACAAGTCAATCCTATTTACCATCAACATCCTGTCTACAAGACACAGCCAGTCTGACAAGTCAATCCTATTTACCATTATTATCTTTATAGTACTGTTATCATTAAAACCATTTAGGCTCTTTAGCATTACTTTGATGTCTTAATCAACAGCCGGTGTCTTAATCAACAGCCGGTGTCTTAATCAACAGCCGGTGTCTTAATCAACAGCCGGTGTCTTAATCAACAGCCGGTGTCTTAATCAACAGCCGGTGTCTTAATCAACAGCCGGTATCTTAATCAACAGCCAGTATCTTAATCAACAGCCAGTATCTTAATCAACAGCCAGTATCTTTGGGTAGTATTATGGAAAATTTCTTGATTTCTCAGTGGATAGCCAGTATTCTATTCTGTCTTAGAGTCATCTTAACCTTTCTGACAGGTTGGTGGACAGGCTCTGGTTCCTCTAGGAGGGTGACCCCCTTGTCCTCATCACTAACCTTTCTTCTTCCTGACAGGTTGGTGGTCAGGCTCCGGTTCCTCTAGGAGGGTGACCATGTCCTCATCACTAACCTTTCTTCTTCCTGACAGGTTGGTGGTCAGGCTCTGGTTCCTCTAGGAGGGTGACCATGTCCTCATCACTAACCTTTCTTCTCCCTGACAGGTTGGTGGACAGGCTCTGGTTCCTCTAGGAGGGTGACCATGTCCTCATCACTAACATTTCTTCTTCCTGACAGGTTGGTGGACAGGCTCTGGTTCCTCTAGGAGGGTGACCATGTCCTCATCACTAACCTTTCTTCTTCCTGACAGGTTGGTGGACAGGCTCTGGTTCCTCTAGGAGGGTGACCATGTCCTCATCACTAACATTTCTTCTTCCTGACAGGTTGGTGGTCAGGCTCTGGTTCCTCTAGGAGGGTGACCCCCATGTCCTCATTACTAACCTTTCTTCTTCCTGACAGGTTGGTGGACAGGCTCTGGTTCCTCTAGGAGGGTGACCATGTCCTCATCACTAACCTTTCTTCTTCCTGACAGGTTGGTGGTCAGGCTCTGGTTCCTCTAGGAGGGTGACCCCCATGTCCTCATCACTAACCTTTCTTCTTCCTGACAGGTTGGTGGTCAGGCTCTGGTTCCTCTAGGAGGGTGACCATGTCCTCATCACTAACCTTTCTTCTCCCTGACAGGTTGGTGGACAGGCTCTGGTTCCTCTAGGAGGGTGACCATGTCCTCATCACTAACCTTTCTTCTTCCTGACAGGTTGGAGGACAGGCTCTGGTTCCTCTAGGAGGGTGACCATGTCCTCATCACTAACCTTTCTTCTTCCTGACAGGTTGGTGGACAGGCTCTGGTTCCTCTAGGAGGGTGACCATGTCCTCATCACTAACCTTTCTTCTTCCTGACATGTTGGAGGACAGGCTCTGGTTCCTCTAGGAGGGTGACCATGTCCTCATCACTAACCTTTCTTCTTCCTGACAGGTTGGAGGACAGGCTCTGGTTCCTCTAGGAGGGTGACCATGTCCTCATCACTAACCTTTCTTCTTCCTGACAGGTTGGTGGACAGGCTCTGGTTCCTCTAGGAGGGTGATCCCCATGTCCTCATCACTAACCTTTCTTCTTCCTGACAGGTTGGTGGTCAGGCTCTGATTCGTCTGGTTCCTCTAGGAGGGTGACCTCCATGTCCTCATCCATACAGTCTTCCGTAGACACCTCCACCACAGTCTCGGTCATCACGTCTGGACGCATCGCAGCGTGGATGAAGTCTGGGGTGGTCACACACCCTGCCGGGATGAACACATCTAGTGGGACAAGAGGGAACACGTTAAGAAGAGAGAAAGAGTGTGTGTAGTGTGTGTTCTGGTGGATATGACGTTGTGTGAACAACAACATTCTTAAGAAATCTGAGATCTACGACATCAATGATGTCTCTCTGTTCTTGTCTCTCAGCTTATGGATGGAATATGGTGAATACAAATAAAATATCCAAATTAGTGTGTGTGTGTTAGTTACCTGGGCTGCGGTCCCCTCTCAGGCTGGTAAAAGAGTCCATGTGCAGCAGAGCCTCGGCAGCCTCGATGGTCTTATCAGAACAGTAGATACTGGTGCCAGACTGTTGGTAATGGACGGACGCCTCCACTGAAACAGAAAACACACGTTAGTAAAGGTGAAAAGCACCATTGCAGGTCTGTACAGCTGGTGTAGACATTTCATTACATGTACAGTACAGAGGGGTTCTGATGCATCCTACTGGAAATAACAGTTGTGTTTGGTTACCTCAGACTGTTACCACAGTTTGGTTTTTATTGTGAAAACACTGTCGGCGTTCCACCATTAACGGTTTACTACCAAACTAAAGTTTGAGACACTTCCATGGCTTGTTTACTACACTTCACACAGGACTTCTAAAGACTGTCAAAGCTGACATTCTCTCTCTGGCGCCCCCTAGCAACCTTTCCCTCTCCAGCTACTATGGCATAACTGATGTAGGATCAGCTGCAAATAAAAGTCCTATTCTTTACCACTATGACCTACAGCGTCAGACTGACCTTAAAACAGATGTTACAGAGCATTAAGTAACTAACTAACCATAACTAAACGAACTAACTAACTAACCATACAATAAGTCTTGGTTAGAAGTCATGGTTTCCTCCTTTCCTTTGGGCCCTGGGGTTTTTCCTTATAAAATGACCCAATCTGGAAAACCCTCTGGGCCTTTGTCTTCCTCATTATGGGCTGTCTACAACAAGGGGTCTAGAGGGTTTCCTTGGGCTCTTCTGGTCACGGTAAATCATTTGGGCTAGGATTGTTTCACAAAGAAAAGTAGACAAGGAAAAATGAAGCAATTTATTAGTATGGGTATGCAGTCATTCTGAGGAACTAGGAGACAGACTAAGCCCAGGGATATGTCCAAAAATGGTACCCTATTCCCTTTACAGTGCACTACTTTTGACCAGAGCGCTATGGGCCCTGGTCAAAAGTAGTGCACTATATAGTGGATAGGGTGCCATTTGGGACCGAACCAAGGGCACCTGTTGTTGTCCCTCTCTGGGAAGCACGTCTCTGGTTACCATCACCCCTGCCCATGTTTGGCTATGAGGCAGGCACAGGGTAGGGGAGAGGGGTTATCTTTAGGAAGACTGCCCCCCCCCCCATTCAGACCCTGACACACACACACTACCCGTCGTCCCAAGTGCAAATAAACTGTAGCCCCACACACACACATAAACAAAGAGAACTACTATAGGCACCTGATTGGCCCGAGCAGCACTTGAAACCAGGCAGGACTACCTAAATAAACCCACCATAAACCATAACATAGGCTGGCCACTGGATACTTTGACACCGATACATAGGCTATAAATAAACATAGCCATTTGACATCCACACTAAGATGCATTTATCTGTAAGCATATCATACATATGGGTTTAACTGTAAAAGTCTGTAAAAAAGTCTTATGCATTTTCATATTTCTAGGGATTCGTTCAACAGTCAGTGTTTGGTTAAGCGAGGTTGGTTATCTGAATATTTGGTTGGGTACTGACCCGGGTTGAAATAGTACTGCTGCACTACCCTATTCAGACATTGTATTTCTTAAGAAAATGTATTAACATCTGTAAAAAGCAATTGAGTCTAAAAGTCAGCATATTTCAAAGTACAAAATGCTTGTGAATAAATATGATTTTCATCATTACTTCTCGACAAGAAAGAAAGAATAAGCTGGTACTATTTGACCGAGCCAATAATAGCAAGTCCGACACAAAGTAGTGCTGTCCCCTATGACTTCCGTGTTTACACTCGCGTAGCCTTTCCCTCCAGTTCTCTTCGAAGACGGTGAAGACGGTCTCCATCCCCACGTCACTCACTCCCCGCCCCGGACGCCATTGGATACTTCAGTAATCTACGCCCACCCATCTAGCAGCGCTCATTGGCTGGTGGGAGGATTTCGAACGCCTCACGAGCGCCGTTGGTCAAGTGGACCTGTCAATCAAGCCACAACCCGCCTAGATGCATAACAATGCTTCCGCCATCGAAATGATCCAAAAATAATTGAAAAATATCGTTAAATCAAGGAAATTATATATCACTCTAGCCAATGTAAAAAAATATATATATAATAACCTTTGTATGCCGAACTGAACTTAAACGAGACACGATTTGCACTTAAAAATCGCTAGCGAGTAAAACGCAAAAGCCAGCATTGAGTGCACCGTTAGCAGCCACACACTTCACGGGATAAACCACTGGGCCCATACTTAGATAACGGTCCGAATCTGACTCAGAAAAACGGAACATGGCTGAAAATAGATGAGAAAAAAAGTCACAAAATGACTAGAATACAGCTTTCAACTAAATGTTTACACTCACTTCAGTGTCATTCAATGTTTGAACAAACTGGCTGTATGTTATTCAACAAGGAAACATATTTCGATAGACTATATTGTAATTCAGGGATACAATCACAACATAAGTGATTCAATATAGGTAGATCATATATACAGATTGTGTATTTAAAGCCATGATAAACGCGGAATAAACATAAATCCACATGCCCTTCCGACTCAGACAGCGTGGCAAAGACGTAGGAAAGACAACACATCTACAACACTTCCTGGTTTCAGCGGGGCTCCCTCTCTGCCCGAATAACCAGTTATTATGATACACATGGACGAACAAACTATAAATCACGATATGCACGCGCTGCTACGTGCAGATTGCGGTCTAATCTTCCAGTGCTCAAAGCCAAGCGGTAATTTTAAACATTTTAAGAACGACTGAAGAAAAGCGGACATCGCCATGCAGGTTACTAAGCAAGGTGATCACTTCCTGCTTTGCCCTCCATTATTTCACGAAACTACTTAACGGATATGGGGGCGCAGCGGTCGCTAAAATAAACACAACGTGTCAACAAACGGTCGCCGGTAGAACGAGTTCTAAATAAAATCCGTTACCTGCTCTGATGAGCAGATCGAGTTGGTTAGCGGGCCCCTCATGAAGTGAAGTCGCCATGTTCTTCCCGTGTTGCAGATTCGCATTGACTTCACACTGAAATGCAAAGGCAGCCAAAAGCTCAGATCACTCCGCCGTCACAGGAAATCTCAAATTCATCCAGACCGCTTCACAACCCCCACAACCGCGGCAGACGGGTGTCCTTCCGCGCTAAACACAGGAAATCCTTCGCGCTCTCTCTCTCGAGCTCTTGCCAAAGATGGTGGATACATTTAGATGTCCCACTCAGGCCGTTAAACATTTTTAAAGTTCCTGTCTGAGTTTAAGGGGTGGCTCTCCCATAGGCACCAATACATTAGCAGCTGGGTCTGATTCGCTTAGTTCATTGACTGTATATGAAGCAGAAAAAAAGGAGCGAGTGAGATGTCTCGCTTCCTTTTCCATCTCTGCTCTTGCATCGATCGTCAACCAAAGCAGGAAAAAAGGACAATTCCTCCATAATACGCCCGTGCATTCAACATAAAAAAAGCATAACAGAGCATTTTAAGACACCATTAATGTAATATATGTATTGCATTCTTAACAATGAACATTAAACTCAAGGAATAAATATTTTAAGAGCATATAAACGTGTCTTCATTTGCATTATAGCAAAACGACCTTTGGCTAAATAGGAATGATGTAAACCTGATTTTTTCTTAATTCTCTTACTAAAGTAAGTAAAAATGAAACAGTCTGCTGAGGTACAGAGTGCAGAAATGTTTAGATTGATGCCAGAGCATGTAGGTACTTAGGTCATCATCCAGTTTAATGGGTTAGTTTTCTGACTGGAGTCTAACACCAAGTCTACGCCCCAGACAGCACTCAGCGACTCGCACAACAAGTCAGTCATTGTGTCAGCAACCAATGACGGAATATAAAAAGGGAAGAAAAACAAGGAGTTAAAAAATAAAAATATGTTACTTTAGACACTTTGAGGGAATGCGCACACACCGTTGTCTGTCTGCTTACCTGGCTGGACAACACTCCTTTCCAAAGAGAAAACTTCAGAAATAATGAAATAAATACCTAACTTTTTAAATCTTACATGCTTTTGGTTTGGTGTGTTTTCCCCCCCACCTTGTCCAACTAACTACAGGCTATAGACTGTCTGCCTAACCTTTTTGCCTAACTCAATCAATCAAATGTATTTATAAAGCCCTTCTTACATCAGCTGGAACCAGGCTCTGAAGGGTGGCCAGTCCTCTTCTGGCTGTGCCAGGTGGAGATATAACAGAACATGGCCAAGATGTTCAAATGTTCATAGATGACCAGCAGGGTCAAATAATAATAATCACAGTGGAATCACAACTGCAATCAACGCATGTTTACAACTTCCAAACAGTACACTTGTGGACTTTTTATGTACTACAGTGGACAGCCACAAGAGGGCGATGTCTACTGGCAGACAGGCCTTACATATCCGCTTTCTGAGTTTCCTAGCAACCACACCAAAGCTGTGAGTGACTGTAGTACTGTGGATGAAGCTGTGGAAAATAATGTACATCTCCACAAATGAAAATAACACCTGGAAACTGGTGTGGGCTGTGTATGTCAAGTGAATGTAAAAATCTAAGTGTATATAAAAAAAGGTACATGTATGTATGTATGTATGTATGTATGTATGTATGTATGTATGTATGTATGTATGTATGTATGTATGTATGTCAAAAGTTTGGACACACTGACTCATTCATTTACATTTACATTTACATTTAAGTCATTTAGCAGACGCTCTTATCCAGAGCGACTTACAAGTACATACATTCATACTTTTTTGTACTGGTCCCCCGTGGGAATCGAACCCACAACCCTGGCGTTGCAAGCGCCATGCTCTACCAACTGAGCCACACGGGATCCCCATTCAAGGTTCCTGTCCACTCATTCAAGGGTTTTTATTTATTTGTAGTATTTTATACATTGTAGAATAATAGTGAAGACATCGAAAACTATGAAATAACACATATGGAATCATGTAGTAACTAAAAAAGTGTTAAACAAAACAAAATATATTTGAGATTCTTCAAAGTAGCCACCCTTAACCTTGATGACAGCTATATACACTTTGTTGAACACTTTTTTGGTTACTACATGATTCCATGTGTGTTATTACATAGTTGTGATGTCTTCACTATTATTCTACAATGTAGATAATAGTACAAATAAAGAAAAACGAGAAGGTGTGTCACAACTTTTGACTGGTACTGAATGTATACACACACCACTAGAATATTCAGGTTGGGTAGGTATATGGTATATGTAGGCCTGTGTGTACACCCCTCTCACCTGTCTCCACCATCTCAGTCTCCACCTCCTGTTCTTCCCCCACGTCCTGCATCAGGTAGGTCCCGTCATCGTAGACCAGAACCTGGGCAGAGAACCACTGCTCCATCCCCCTGCCTGGGACCTCCTCCACGATCACTGCTGGGTACTCCTCCTCTTCATCCAGCTCCCCGTCTGTCTCTTCTTCCACCATGTCTCCCTCCACCTCTACCTCACCGTCTCCCTCCTCACACTCCTCCACCTCACACTCTCCCTCCTGGAGAACAGGGGGGAGGGAGTAGGACAAAGAGGAACAGAGATGGAGAGAGGGACGAGGATAGAACAACAGAAGGGGAGAAGAGGAGCTTGGTTTAGAAAACAGAACACTTTCTCTCCTGCTATACAGTCCTCAAAGTATAGGAGACGTGTAAAGGAAGCAGCCAGTGTAGGAAACATTATGTATCGCAGCCCTGATCATGTCCTTTCTTAAAAAGCAAGGAACAAGGAAAGGAAGCCAGTGAGTATGAATATTGGAGAGCAGCACCCTATCTAGTCCTGTCTTTAAGGAAAGGAGACGTGTAAAGGAAGCCAGTGAGTATGAATATTGGAGAGCAGCACCCTATCTAGTCCTGTCTTTAAGGAAAGGAGACGTGTAAAGGAAGCCAGTGAGTATGAATATTGGAGAGCAGCACCCTATCTAGTCCTGTCTAAGGAAAGGAGACGTGTAAAGGAAGCCAGTGAGTATGAATATTGGAGAGCAGCACCTATCTAGTCCTGTCTTTAAGGAAAGGAGACGTGTAAAGGAAGCCAGTGAGTATGAATATTGGAGAGCAGCACCTATCTAGTCCTGTCTTTAAGGAAAGGAGACATGTAAAGGAAGCCAGTGAGTATGAATATTGGAGAGCAGCACCCTATCTAGTCCTGTCTTTAAGGAAAGGAGACGTGTAAAGGAAGCCAGTGAGTATGAATATTGGAGAGCAGCACCTGTCTAGTCCTGTCTTTAAGGAAAGGAGACGTGTAAAGGAAGCCAGTCTAGGTCCTAGGTGATTTCACTGCTCATAATTCAACATTACATTTGAGTCATTTAGCCGACGCTCTTATCCAGAGAGACTAACAGTTAGTGAATTCATCTTCAGATAGCTAGGTGGGACAACCACATCTCAGTCATAGTCAGTACATGTTTCCTCATTAAAGTAGTTATCAGTAAAGTCAAGTGCGAGCGTTAGTTCATTAAAGGTGTTTGTTACTCAGTCCAACCCTCTCACCACTCACCTGATGAGGGTCCTCCACGGCAGTGACATACTCAACCACCGCCCCTCCACTGTCAACGAGCACCACCGAGGTCATGACGCATGCCCCTCCACGCTCCATCCAGCCCCAGCCTACTCACTGCTGCCCCCTGGCCCCACCTCGCTCTGCTGCCCCACGCTGGTGGCCTCCGGTACTGCAGCCAGGCCACAGCTCAGACCACTGAGGAAGAGACAGAAGTTATTTCAACTTTATAAAGCCAGTCGTTGAGAGCAAATTGTCTTTGGCATGGACAGGCCTACACGATGGTAAGAGAGACCTGTGGTCTAGAGAAACATCTAGTTGCTGCTCTCTTCCCCTCTTTACCACTGAGCCAGTACCAGGTTTCATACCTCTAAGGGCCTATCCCCTCTCCCTCCCTCCTTCATATCTCTAAGGGCCTATGGTTGCTAAGGGCACAAGGTCCTCACTTCCTGCTCAGAGGAAGAATGATTGGACTTTGAGAGGAGGAAATACAGACTGGACACACATTTCACTTGCTCTCTCACCCACATTTCACTTGCTCTCTTACACACACACATCACTGATCACACACACACTACACATCACCGATCACACACACACTACACATGTCACACACACTTTTCACTTTCTCTCCCACACACAGCAGCAGATCTCTGAGGCAGAATTCTAGAAAGCAGGTCAATACCAAAACATAATGACTGTTCCCTCCTCCGATTGATACGGGACAGGTCAATACCAAAACATAATGACTGTTCCCTCCTCCGATTGATACGGGACAGGTCAATACCAAACCATAATGACTGTTCCCTCCTCCGATTGATACGGGACAGGTCAATACCAAACCATAATGACTGTTCCCTCCGATTGATACGGGACAGGTCAATACCAAAACATAATGACTGTTCCCTCCTCCGATTGATACGGGACAGGTCAATACCAAAACATAATGACTGTTCCCTCCTCCGATTGATACGGGACAGGTCAATACCAAACCATAATGACTGTTCCCTCCTCCGATTGATACGGGACAGGTCAATACCAAACCATAATGACTGTTCCCTCCTCCGATTGACACGGGACAGGTCAATACCAAAACATAATGACTGTCCCCTCCTCTGTTTGATACGGGACAGGTCTATACCAAAACATAATGACTGTTCCCTCCTCCGATTGATACGGGACAGGTCAAAACCAAAACATAATGACTGTTCCCTCCTCCGATTGATACGGGACAGGTCAAAACCAAAACATAATGACTGTTCCCTCCTCCGATTGATACGGGACAGGTCAATACCAAAACATAATGACTGTTCCCTCCTCCGATTGATACGGGACAGGTCAATACCAAAACATAATGACTGTTCCCTCCTCCGATTGACACGGGACAGGTCAATACCAAAACATAATGACTGTTCCCTCCTCCGATTGATACGGGACAGGTCTATACCAAAACATAATGACTGTTCCCTCCTCCGATTGATACGGGACAGGTCTATAGCAAAACATAATGACTGTTCCCTCCTCCGATTGATACGGGACAGGTCAATACCAAAACATAATGACTGTCCCCTCTGTTTGATACAGGACAGGTCAATACCTAAGTCCCAGCTCAGTGCTATCTAGGACAGAACTCAACACACACCATTCTCAAATAAGAGTCTCTCCTCTCATTTCTTAGAGACCATGGCCAATTAATCCCACTCCTCGACTAACAATGTATCTCTATCCTATAATTAACTTGCTCTCTCTTTTAGCCTAATTGTCACCTACTCATGGTCTTTCGGTTTAATCTAGTAACTACCCATTCCCTACTGTAATGTAGTTGTATTATTACTGAGACAGGCTGGTGTTCCCTACTGTAATGTAGTTGTATTATTACTGGGACAGGCTGGTGTTTCCTACTGTAATGTAGTTGTATTATTACTGAGACAGGCTGGTGTTCCCTACTGTAATGTAGTTGTATTATTACTGGGACAGGCTGGTGTCTCCTACTGTAATGTAGTTGTATTATTACTGAGACAGGCTGGTGTTCCCTACTGTAATGTAGTTGTATTATTACTGAGACAGGCTGGTGTTCCCTACTGTAATGTAGTTGTATTATTACTGGGACAGGCTGGTGTTCCCTACTGTAATGTAGTTGTATTATTACTGGGACAGGCTGGTGTTCCCTACTGTAATGTAGTTGTATTATTACTGGGACAGGCTGGTGTTCCCTACTGTAATGTAGTTGTATTATAACTGAGACAGGCTGGTGTCTCCTACTGTAATGTAGTTGTATTATTACTGAGACAGGCTGGTGTTCCCTACTGTAATGTAGTTGTATTATTACTGGGACAGGCTGGTGTTTCCTACTGTAATGTAGTTGTATTATTACTGAGACAGGCTGGTGTTCCCTACTGTAATGTAGTTGTATTATTACTGAGACAGGCTGGTGTTCCCTACTGTAATGTAGTTGTATTATTACTGGGACAGGCTGGTGTTTCCTACTGTAATGTAGTTGTATTATTACTGAGACAGGCTGGTGTTCCCTACTGTAATGTAGTTGTATTATTACTGGGACAGGCTGGTGTCTCCTACTGTAATGTAGTTGTATTATTACTGAGACAGGCTGGTGTTCCCTACTGTAATGTAGTTGTATTATTACTGAGACAGGCTGGTGTTCCCTACTGTAATGTAGTTGTATTATTACTGGGACAGGCTGGTGTTCCCTACTGTAATGTAGTTGTATTATTACTGGGACAGGCTGGTGTTCCCTACTGTAATGTAGTTGTATTATTACTGAGACAGGCTGGTGTTCCCTACTGTAATGTAGTTGTATTATTACTGGGACAGGCTGGTGTTCCCTACTGTAATGTAGTTGTATTATTACTGGGACAGGCTGGTGTTCCCTACTGTAATGTAGTTGTATTATTACTGGGACAGGCTGGTGTTCCCTACTGTAATGTAGTTGTATTATTACTGAGACAGGCTGGTGTTCCCTACTGTAATGTAGTTGTATTATTACTGAGACAGGCTGGTGTTCCCTACTGTAATGTAGTTGTATTATTACTGGGACAGGCTGGTGTTCCCTACTGTAATGTAGTTGTATTATTACTGGGACAGGCTGGTATTTCCTACTGTAATGTAGTTGTATTATTACTGAGACAGGCTGGTGTTCCCTACTGTAATGTAGTTGTATTATTACTGGGACAGGCTGGTGTTCCCTACTGTAATGTAGTTGTATTATTACTGGGACAGGCTGGTGTTCCCTACTGTAATGTAGTTGTATTATTACTGGGACAGGCTGGTGTTCCTACTGTAATGTAGTTGTATTATTACTGAGACAGGCTGGTGTTCCCTACTGTAATGTAGTTGTATTATTACTGGGACAGGCTGGTGTTTCCTACTGTAATGTAGTTGTATTATTACTGAGACAGGCTGGTGTTCCCTACTGTAATGTAGTTGTATTATTACTGAGACAGGCTGGTGTTCCCTACTGTAATGTAGTTGTATTATTACTGGGACAGGCTGGTGTTCCCTACTGTAATGTAGTTGTATTATTACTGGGACAGGCTGGTGTTCCCTACTGTAATGTAGTTGTATTATTACTGAGACAGGCTGGTGTTCCCTACTGTAATGTAGTTGTATTATTACTGAGACAGGCTGGTGTCTCCTACTGTAATGTAGTTGTATTATTACTGGGACAGGCTGGTGTTCCCTACTGTAATGTAGTTGTATTATTACTGAGACAGGCTGGTGTCTCCTACTGTAATGTAGTTGTATTATTACTGGGACAGGCTGGTGTTCCCTACTGTAATGTAGTTGTATTATTACTGAGACAGGCTGGTGTCTCCTACTGTAATGTAGTTGTATTATTACTGGGACAGGCTGGTGTCTCCTACTGTAATGTAGTGGTATTATAACTGAGACAGGCTGGTGTCTCCTACTGTAATGTAGTTGTATTATTACTGAGACAGGCTGGTGTTCCCTACTGTAATGTAGTTGTATTATTACTGAGACAGGCTGGTGTCTCCTACTGTAATGTAGTGGTATTATAACTGAGACAGGCTGGTGTCTCCTACTGTAATGTAGTTGTATTATTACTGGGACAGGCTGGTGTTCCCTACTGTAATGTAGTTGTATTATTACTGGGACAGGCTGGTGTTCCCTACTGTAATGTAGTTGTATTATTACTGGGACAGGCTGGTGTTTCCTACTGTAATGTAGGAGAACAGGGCTGGGATCAATACTAATAGAAAACCCTCTTCAATTATTCAACACAGCTGACTGATCCAGGACCTGCAGACCTTATTAACAACTTGATTCATATAGTTTAGTTCACTTAACCTGTCGTGGACTAAAACAGACCCAGGACTTGTAGTGCAGAGAAGACCTTGGTCATTATTCCTATAGCCTGGTCACTAAACATATTGTTAACTAGCTAAACCTGCCCTTTATACACTGTGCTTATACACTTATACACTTTATCCACTTATCCACTTGTCAGTCACTGTGCATTGTGTTGCTGCATGTTGTAGACATTTCACAGCCTTCTTCAGTCTTTCTGTCTCTGGCATGGGATATAGCCTACACACCCTGGAGTGACTGGCTGAGTGAGTGAGTGACTGGCTGAGTGAGTGAGTGAGTGACTGGCTGAGTGAGTGAGTGACTGGCTGAGTGAGTGAGTGACTGGCTGAGTGAGTGACTGGCTGAGTGACTGGCTGAGTGAGTGACTGGCTGAGTGAGTGGCTGAGTGAGTGAGTGAGTGACTAGCTGAGTGAGTGAATGAGTGACTGGCTGAGTGAGTGAGTGAGTGAGTGAGTGAGTGAGTGAGTGAGTGAGTGAGTGAGTGAGTGAGTGAGTGAGTGAGTGAGTGAGTGAGTGAGTGAGTGAGTGACTGGCTGAGTGAGTGACTGGCTGAGTGAGTGACTGGCTGAGTGAGTGACTGGCTGAGTGAGTGACTGGCTGAGTGAGTGACTGGCTGAGTGAGTGAGTGAGTGAGTGAGTGAGTGACTGGCTGAGTGAGTGAGTGACTGGCTGAGTGAGTGAGTGAGTGAGTGACTGGCTGAGTGAGTGGCTGGGTGAGTGAGTGACTGGCTGAGTGAGTGGTTGAGTGAGTGAGTGAGTGGTTGAGTGAGTGAGTGAGTGACTGGCTGAGTGAGTGACTGGCTGAGTGAGTGACTGGCTGAGTGAGTGAGTGGCTGAGTGAGTGAGTGGCTGGGTGAGTGAGTGACTGGCTGAGTGAGTGGCTGAGTGAGTGAGTGAGTGAGTGAGTGAGTGAGTGAGTGAGTGAGTGAGTGAGTGAGTGAGTGAGTGAGTGAGTGAGTGAGTGAGTGAGTGAGTGAGTGAGTGAGTGAGTGAGTGACTGGCTGAGTGACTGGTTGAGTGAGTGGTTGAGTGACTGGCTGAGTGACTGGCTGAGTGACTGGCTGAGTGACTGGCTGAGTGACTGGCTGAGTGAGCGTGCGTGCACAACTGTGCATGTGGGCAGTGCAATGGACGTTGCCTGGTCACACAGTGAAATGTCAAGACCTTGGAATAGGCAGCCCTATCATCCAAGCAACATAGTGTGTGTGTGTGTGTGTGTGTGTGTGTGTGTGTGTGTGTGTGTGTGTGGTGTGTGTGTGTGTGTGTGTGTGAATGTTAAAGTGCACAGCCCTGCATCCTTGAGGGCTGCAACATCTGCAAGTTTCTTTTCACTCTGGCCCAAGGCTGGTGGAAAACATTGACACTAAGATAACAGTCAAAGAAAGGATGTCATCAGCAAATCACAAACCAGCTGGAGGAGGATATTCTCTCTCTACCCCCCCCCCCTTTTTCTCTCTCTCTCTCACTCCCCCCTCTCTATCTCTCCCCCCTCCCTCTCTCTCATCTCTCTCTCATTGCCTCACACTCCCTCTCAAAAACATAGGAAATGCAGTGGCGCCAGCTGTAGCTGTTTCGTAAACATGATATAAAGTCGCCTCGTCAGTCCTCAAAGTCCACACACAAACATTCCCTGACAGCTGTTGCACCCAACGTTCCTTTGTTCAAAGCAACACTAGAACGGAGTAGCATATTGTAGCTGGTTAATGTGGGACAAACACAGGTATGATGGCCTGACACACACACACACACATACTCATACACTCCCCCCCCCCCCCCCCCCCACACACACACACACACACACACACACACACACACACACACACACACACACACACACACACACACACACACACACACACACACACACACACACACACACACACACACACACACACACACACACACACACACACACACACACAAAGCAGCAGACTAAACAAGTCTCAAACAAGTCCTTCAACATTCAAACCAGAATTACAGGCCCGTCAGGAGAGGCTGCCATGTCACCACAGAAGTACACAACAGTTGCAAACCCTAAAAGTCAACAAAAGACAGGCAGAAAACAACCCCACTAAACTGGAGTTCTTACTTTACAAAGTCAGCATGATTAGTGTGGACGACTGGCATAAAAACACTACGGAACGCCGATCCATCTACATTACATCAAGAGAATGTAGGTTATCACTCACTCCAAAGTCCTGTCATTCCAAAAGTCTAACGAAAGACAACATCTTCCCCATTACAAGATACAGAGGAGCCAAACGACCACTGCAAACATTCCTCAGACAGGCTACTTACCAAGGAACCCCATGGAACAGAGAGAGCAGGTTGAGATGGAGTCACAGAGTCTCATGACCGCTCCACATGCTCAGTCTGAACCCTGCATCCCCAAACTGGATCCAATACTGGAAGGATTCCAACATTCCATACAAGTATCCAACATTCCATACAAGTATCCAACATTCCCAGGAATCCCACAACATTGTGACTTCCTCCTGCTGTTAATTCATCCGTGACATCTAGAAAAAGGTAGGAGCTTTGTTTGACTGTCTTTCAACCAGCTAAATAAACAAGTAGTGATACAAAGAGGAGAGAGAGAGAGAGAGAATGTAGTCTTGCTGCATTGCAGAAACATTTTCCTTGCCTCTATTTCTCTGTAACCTCTCTTTCCTTCCATCTCTCTCTCCCCATCCCTCTCTCCTCTCGTCCGTCTTCTCCATGCGGGGGAAAGAGAGTGAGCCTCAGAGAGACTCAGCACTTTGAGAGTGTGAGCCCTGCCCCCAGATCACATGATGAGGGTGGAACACACACACAGCGTCACATGATACTGCAACAACAGAGCTTTTGTTCAGACTGAGGCTAGTTGCTAAAGATACAACGCCCTGCCTTGTGCCCTGCCCTCTCTCACACACACACACACACACACACACACACACACACACACACACACACACACACACACACACACACACACACACACACACACACACACACACACACACACACAATTTAGGCCTAGATGACCTAAAGTGCACACACACACAAGCCAACATCAGATGATCTCACACGCCCACAGACAAACACTAGCTGTTATTCACCATCAACTGTAACATCTCCCACAGCAACATCAACAGTTACAGACAGACACTAGCTGTTATTCACCATCAACTGTCGTATTATTTATACCCAGTCAGTGCCTGAGGTCGTATTATTTATACCCAGTCAGTGCCTGAGGTCGTATTATTTATACCCAGTCAGTGCCTGAGGTCGTATTATTTATACCCAGTCAGTGTCTGAGAGATGTCGTATTATTTATACCCAGTCAGTGCCTGAGAGATGTCGTATTATTTATACCCAGTCAGTGCCTGAGAGATGTCGTATTATTTATACCCAGTCAGTGACAGAGAGGTCGTATTATTTATACCCAGTCAGTTCCTGAGAGATGTCGTATTATTTATACCCAGTCAGTTCCTGAGAGATGTCGTATTATTTATACCCAGTCAGTTCCTGAGAGAATGTATGTAGACTAGACTGTGTGCTCAGCATGCACCCAAGATCAAGTAGCCCATCAGGTGTAGCACACCACTGTGTGCATCTACTCTACAAGGACAGTCTCCATAAGTGCCAGAGTTTGACCAGCGAACCCAACACTCACTGTGAGCATTTATTCATCCCCTGCCGCCCCTTCTCATATCACTATGGTAACCCTGTGGTCCATCCCACCACCAGACCTTGGTTCCCCACCCCCCTCTTGGGAACCAACCAAACATTCACCCAATATGTAATATTCAAGTAAACGTACGCTTTTGTTCAACAGTCGGTACACTGCAAGTTTCACTGTGTAAACGGTGTCTGTTGGACTCTAGTTACTGGTTGCCTAACAAGGGCATTGATGCCAAGGTGAAACCGTTGTTCACTTGTGAGATAACTATCCTTCAGGGCCTAGCTCGCTGGTTCAAAGGTTACTCTATGCCAATGCTACTCATTTAGTTAGCTATCAGTTTGGTTGCATTAGCAGTTAGTCACAAATTCCTTGTGAGGGAAGCAGTTATTACAGGCCAAATGTCAAGTGCCGCCATAGTCTTATCTAGGGCAAGATAACATTACAGTCAGAAAGACAGACAGACCAACGTCTGTTTTAGTTAGTCTGAATAACTTATTAATAATGTAGGAAAATGAAATATGAAAATGTATCCACTCACTACCGTAA
The DNA here is from genome assembly GCF_016432855.1 of Salvelinus namaycush. Taxonomy (NCBI): domain Eukaryota; kingdom Metazoa; phylum Chordata; class Actinopteri; order Salmoniformes; family Salmonidae; genus Salvelinus; species Salvelinus namaycush. The sequence goes on along the minus strand of NW_024061042.1, from coordinate 89,580 downwards.
GTCGCTCTGTAAAAGAGCGTCTGCTAAATTAAAACAAATATCAACTGTAGCAGTGTTTCACAAAACCCACTGACGCCTGTGCAGCTATTGCCGACATTACTATTGTCTGTGGTTTAACTCTTGGGCAATAGTATATTGGGGTTGTAGTGGGTTAAATTGTCATTACCAGGGGCATTGCCAGTGTAAATGCATGGGTATTAAACAAAACCGAGGGCGAGATGTACAGCACTGGGATAGTAAGTTAACTAGCTAGCCATTTTACTGTAACTTTCTGGAGCCCTCTCTCGCTCTCAAACATGAACATTGATTAAAGAGTTTATTTATTTAAAAACCACAGCAACTAGCTAACTAGTTACCATTATTAACTAACGTTAGCTAAACTGTGACGTCCCCTCTTCTCTAGTTAACGTTAGTTAGCTAACATGCATATGTTCTGGTATTCACGATTATCAGCTTGTTGTTAGATAGTTAAATAGTTTTGCAGAATTAGCATATGGATAGTTACAAGAATCTCCTTACCTTGAAATGCCTCTTCTGCCCAGTCCAAAGGGGGTTGCTGATGCAAGGCCGAGTCAACAGACACTCACACAATGGTAACGTTAGCTGCTGCCAGTGACACTCCGCAACCTCTTCCGAACAGACCTAGCTAGCGTTGCTAACGTCAAAGCTAGCTAACGTTAACTAGCAACCCGTTTGTTGTTAGCGAACCAGATCAGTATGCCGCATAATGTAAAGCTATCTACAACATTTGGATTTGGTTGTTTCTGGTCGTTGTGAAAGCACGTTTCTATGTTATTCTGAACAATAAATAAAACGGTGTTTTTTCCAAGGGGGCTGGACTCGTTCTTTTTGCTGGGAGGAGAGATTCGGGTCAAAGAAACGACACAACAGCGAATGACACACAGGCCGTGACGTCACGCAGAACAGCAGGAACAGTAACTGCCCCCCGAACCTTCCCCATAAATAGTATAATTTATATTTTGCTACATTCTCCAACATTTTTATACTACTTATGTTATGTTTCATAGCATTGAAATATAATAACTTTGTTTCTATGTTGTGTATCAAATTATTTTCTGTAGGATATGCCCGCTCTCTGTGCGTTTCTTTTCATACAATTTGCACTACTGCTAGTCATGTTGCACTACTTCCAGTCACTACTGCTAGTCATGTTGCACTACTTCTAGTCACTACTGCTAGTCATGTAGCCACCCAATCTCTAATGAATACATTTCAATAAACATTGGCTGAATGAGACTGTTACCCATTCAAACGGATTGAAGGAGACTGAATGGAAGTATTGAGCTCCATCTACTGTCCAAAATGTTGTCGTTTAATCCTGTAGTATACAAAAACGTCACAATAATTACATTGCCAACCAAACAGTTTAATTCACCTTTATTTATTTACAAAGAATTATAGTCTTTACAATAACAGATACTATACATAAAACAATTACTGAATTGATCATTTCATCCATTAAAAAAAGTGCTCTCCAAATTGAATCTCATAATTAGATATGGAATCATGTCAATGAAGTTCAAAGTCAGAAGTTTACAGTCCACTTGTTCATTCTGAATAAGCGTACAGCTCCATTTAATTTAGAAATACAACATATGACACGTTTCTGAGTATGACATCATAGTACCTTTTTTAGTAATTACATAATGACTTAAATAAATGACAGGATAGTGTTGTTTCGACCTTCAAACTAGTCTTTCCATCTGAAATATACACAACATGACTATACAATGACAGGATAGCGTTAGTTTGGATCTTCAAACTAGTCTTTCTATACAAAATATACACATGGCTATAGTGACAGGATAGTGTTAGTTTGGATCTTCAAACTAGTCTTTCCATCTGAAATATACACAACATGACTATACAATGACAGGATAGCGTTAGTTTGGATCTTCAAACTAGTCTTTCTATACAAAATATACACATGGCTATAGTGACAGGATAGTGTTAGTTTGGATCTTCAAACTAGTCTTTCCATCTGAAATATACACAACATGACTATACAATGACAGGATAGCGTTAGTTTGGATCTTCAAACTAGTCTTTCTATACAAAATATACACATGGCTATAGTGACAGGATAGTGTTAGTTTGGATCTTCAAACTAGTCTTTCTATACAAAATATGCACAAGCAACATGAATATATAACTACAGGATAGTTTGAACAACTAGTCTTTCCATACTGTGTCACACACACACACACAACCACCCCACCAACCACCCCACCACCCAACCCACCCGCAAAGCTATTACATTGTTATTGGACTGAAAAATACATTTTATTTTTACATCACATGGGTACAATACTGTCTACCAACAATCTACTGGCTTGGGAACTAAACTTAATCTAGATATTCCCTGATTGAATAAAACAACTCCATGCAGAACTAACCCAACAGTCTTTGAAGAACACAATTATCTAGACGTTGTCTAATAGCCGACTGTTTAATACACCAATTCAGATCTTATTTCATTGAATCAAAAAAAATACAGTCAGAATTCATTAGGCAATGTCAAGTACACGATCATTTATCAAGTAACTTCAAATACATTCAAGTGGTCTTGGTCAGCTTGGTAACAGTGGCACCTTGGGGAACAGGGTGGTACTGAGAAATAGTTGATGTCCGTCCCAAATGGCACCCTATTCCCCTACGGGCCCTGGTCAAAAGTAGTGCACTATATAGGGTATAAGGTGCCATTTGGGTCTGAACCCTAGGAATAAAGTCAGACTTCAAACCCTTACAGAAGTGTCACCTCACCATGGATAGGGATAATACAAGACCAAGAAACGGAGTGAGAACCTGGAATGTAGTTACCAGGTTGACAACTGTTGTCATTAGACAACATTTAAATATAATTAGTTTAATATAATTATAGAATAAAATTCCAACCAGTTCTAATTCTGTGTGTGTTTTATGTTGATCGTCCTGTTTGATTGACAGCTGCGGGTGTTGACTGTTCCAGAAGGCACATCTCGCTGGTCTCCAGTCAGGACTGGGCTGTCAGCAACATCAGGCTCATACTCTGTGCACCTGGGGAGGAAAAAGGATAACAGTATTTAGTGAAAATCCATGTATCCTTCCTAGCAACTAATCCAATGTGTAATGCAACATGCAAGCATTAGCAACTACTAGCTAGCTAGGGCCAATGTGTTCTGTCCATAGAATTAGAATACATTGAGCAGACATACAGTAGCTCTGAAAACAATGTCAGTCGGAATGTATGGAATTCTGAAGGGGCACAGAATTCTAATGCCATGATCAAACATTCAAATGGAATGTTGCTTAGAATGGGAACGTCTGTTGTCCTAGTTCTAATTCTAGTTCTATGCTCGTGTCATTCTATTTACCTTCTGTACTATTACATCACTGAGCAGGACCTCTTTACTGGCCTGGCAGTCTCTCCTGTTGGCATAGTAGAGGTGGGACAGAAACGGGACAGAGTTTAGGGAGAATCTACTATATGTTGGCCACAGTAGGTATTGTATTATATGTGGTATTGGTTGGGGTCTTACATTTGTTTCTTATCCTAATTAATAATATTATAAAAATTGAACATGTCCTCTGTTGTTTGTGACCAAAGGGCACTTTACTCAAAGAAAACAAGCAATATATTTATCTAAATTGTCTGCCCTTTCCTAACTCTAAATGTATGCAAAAACAACAACAAAAATAACTACACTAAAAATCCCACATAAGAAATAAAGAGTGTAGAGATCTGACTTACCTTCCACCTTGGCTTCCTCCACTGCCTCTGCGGTCACCTCAGCAGGCCAATCGGTGGCACACTCCTCCGCGGTCACCTCCACTGCCTCACCCTCGATGACTGCCTCCTCCACACCAGCAGGGGGAGCCTCTACTTCCACCACAGATGCAGCCTCTACAACCTCCACGGGGGTGACTGCCACAGCAGCCTCAACTGGGACAGCCTCAGAAGCTGGGGCTTCACATTGGTGGCATGAAGTGAAGAGGGCCTCCTTGACTTCCTCAGCCGGGGCTGCCTCCGCCTCCACTGCCACGACATCCAGGGCTGAGGCTGCTGCCAGCATCGCCGCCTCCACGACGAGCGCCTCATCCTCAGACACTTGGGCTGTCTCCACAGCCTCCTTTGCCGCTGCTGGTTCCTCTGCTGCTGGTTCCTCCATCTCTGGGGCTTCCTCCACTGGGGCAGCATCCTCTACTACTGCTACCTCTTCGGCTGCAGGTACCTCTGCCTCAACTGGCGCTGCCTCTTCGACTGGGGCAGCCTCTTCTGGGGAAAATTCCTCTACTGCTGGTGCTTCTACTATTGGTCCCTCCTCGGCTGAAGCCTCAGGTACTTCCACAGCGGCAGAAGCCTCAGCCTCAGGTACTTCCACAGCGGCAGAAGCCTCAGCCTCAGGTACTTCCACAGCGGCAGAAGCCTCAGCCTCAGGTACTTCCACAGCGGCAGAAGCCTCAGCCTCAGGTACTTCCACAGCGGCAGAAGCCTCAGCCTCAGGTACTTCCACAGCGGCAGAAGCCTCAGCCTCAGGTACTTCCACAGCGGCAGAAGCCTCAGCCTCAGGTACTTCCACAGCGACGGGGAGCTCTGGGGCCTCTAGGGGAGGTGCAGCCGTCTCCTCCTCTGCAACAGCAGCTGGAGCCTCCTCTACGGCGACCGGAACTACTTCCTCTGGCTCAGGGGTTGCCTCAGCAACCACTTCCTCTGTGACATCAGGGGCAGCAACAACAACCTCCTCTTCTGGTTTGGGCTCTTCAGTTTCCACGACAGCTGCTTCTGCTTCTTCAGCTGGTGATTCTACTGCCACTTTCCCCTCCACAGATACTTCCTCCTCTACCTTAGCTTCAGGAACCTCCAGGGGTTCTAGAATGTCCTCGGCGGGAGCGAGTGAGGATTCTTCAGTCCGGTCTTCTATGTGTTGGACGGCGGGCATGAGCCTCCTCTCGCTAACCGAGGCAGCAGCGATCTCAGAGCTGGCCAGGAGCTTCATGGAGGCAGACGTGATGTCAGACACAGCATCTAAAAAGAGAAGCAACAGTCATGTCAGTCATGCAAGAAAGACAAAAAGGCTGCCTGTATACTGCAGAAACACTTGTGAGCTTTTCAGAAAAGTATTTACAAAAATATTGTATATACAAAGGAAGGAGCTGACACCATACTAAATCAGTCAACCTACATAGAGTAACCATGTCAGATGTGGGTGTGTTATTGTTACAACAGATACCATACTAAATCAGTCACAAGCTTCACATAGAGTAACCATGTTAGATGTGGGTGTGTTACAGCAGATACCATACTAAATCAGTCACAAGCTTCACATAGAGTAACCATGTTAGATGTGGGTGTGTTACAGCAGATACCATACTAAATCAGTCACAAGCTTCACATAGAGTAACCATGTTAGATGTGGGTGTGTTACAGCAGATACCATACTAAATCAGTCAACCTACATAGAGTAGCCATGTCAGATGTGGGTGTGTTATTGTTACAACAGATACCATACTAAATCAGTCACAAGCTTCACATAGAGTAGCCATGTCAGATGTGGGTGTGTTATTGTTACAGCAGATACCATACTAAATCAGTCAACCTACATAGAGTAACCATGTCAGATGTGGGCAATAGTGTTATTGTATTACAGTAGTCTAGTATCTTCTTCCACAGAGAATCTCATATTGGCAGGTTATCAACTCTATAGACATCAACTAACCAAAACGTTTGTTTTTTATGTAAGGAAAAAGGTATTGTACTGTAATGGTATCTATGTAGGCCTGTACCACGGTCTTACAAACAGCCTACATATTGATAGGGGTCATTTAATTACAGATATCAAATCATGTGTGAAGTAATAACATTCTGGGAAGATTCAATCTTTATAAAAGTAATTAAAACATTGCTTACCGTCTACTGTACTTACCTTCCATTCACCTCAGGGCTCAGGATGACATACCTTGACATCATTCTGCCATGGGGGTGGGGCACGTGACCATCAGGGGGGAGTCTAACACATGGGACTAGTCCAGCAGCCATGTCATGCCCCTTGTCTGTGTAGTGTGGATAAAAACCTGGAGGTTTGTTGATAAAGACCCTACTACAGGCTGGCATGTTATGACTGATAAACACCCTACTACAGGCTGGCATGTTATGACTGATAAAGACCCTACTACAGGCTGGCATGTTATGACTGATAAACACTCCACTTCGGGAGTAGCCAAGCGTGTACGGATCCATTTAGTTCTCTGAACTGTTCATTCAATCCAGTTCCTGGTCATGTTTGGATGTGCACAGGGCCTAAGGCCATTGGACAGTGTTGATCAACTGCTGGTAGTCTGACTGCTTTTTAAGTACAGCCTGGTATTTGTACACTACTTTAACGAGCCTACAAATTAAAAACTAGAAAGCAATTCATGCCAAGTACCATTATACTAAACGCATCATAAAGACAAAGCATACAGAAGGTGAATGTTATTTAATAACTAATCATGGTTTAGTGTTTTTACATTTGCTTTGATGGTTGTAAAACCCGTAGAGCCAGACCTGTCAAATCAATCTGCTGCTGTGGCTACAGACCAGTTTGTACCAGTTCTGGGTTGGAAGCCTGACAGGCACAGAGACTAGAGAATTCTGAAATCTGGTACAAGATAATGTCTATTCTGAGATAAAAGATCACACACACAGCTACATAAAACCCTTCAATACACACGGGAGCATGAACATGGCATTGAGGCACCTGATATAGATGATCATAAAAGGAATATTCAACTGCTACCTAAACCCATGACTAAACTAAAAGCAATGTACTGTCATGGGTATGTCTAGACTAGTGGAGTTCTATGTTATGGATGGGTGGGTGTGGGAACTATAGGTTCTACATAACTGGTAAATGTTTAACAAAACCTGCCGTTCCATAATGTGTAGGTTAGGTTTAGATCGTTTTTTTATTTTTTTTTATAAAAATAGATTCCTGGAAAATTGTTTAATCATTTGTTCTGTTCAGAACCTGACCTAATATGCAAATGTATTGTAAAAAAAAAGCTGTAAAATCTGAAATGGTAATTTCTATTTGGATTAAAACGTTAGACAAAACGCAGCAATAGTGTTTATTACACACGTGAGGGTAATACAATAGAAGAAATGGACGCAGTAGAAGAAATGGACGCAGTAGAAGAAATGGACCATAGAAGTAACTGACAACGTCTTTATTGAAGGACTTCAGCTTCCTGAATTACTTCTTCGCTGATACTTTATAAAACATCTCCTTAAAGTTGTCAACAATGGTGCATTATTAGTTGGCCCATGGCGACCATCTCCAGACAGTACAACATTTCCAACGTCGACGGATCGGAGAGGAATAGAACAGCAGTGTTGGAGTGAGATGGTTATTGTAAAATGTTCCCTTAATGTTTACCTTTCACATTTAGGAAATAAAAAGACAAAGACTTGTAACAGCATCGGCGCACGCAAATAAACTAAATGAACACAACGGCTTGGACTTTTCGAAGTTCTACCGAGAGATGGTGGTGAATGATTGGCTGGCTGAAGGAAAAAAAACACTTAGTGTGACAGTATTAGTAGTAGAATGTATGTCTGCATCACAAATGGAACCCTATTCCCTATAAAGCGCACTAGTTTTAACCAGGGCCAATAGGCCACACCATAGGGTTCTGGTGAAACGTAGCGCACTATATAGAGCCCAGCGTCGTCCGGGTTAGGGGAGGGTTTGGCCGGGGTAGGCCGTCATTGTAAATAAGAATTTGTTCTTAACTGACTTGCCTAGTTAAATAAAGGTTACATACAGGGAATCATTTGGGATGCAGCCTGGGGGCATCGTCCTGGACAGCTTCATTACATCATGTAAGTCCTGGCTGGTTTGTGTGTCAGTCACCGTGGTTACAAGGCAAAACTTGAGTGTTGGTTGATTAAACTAGTTGTGGACTCTTCTAGATAAAACATTCCACTAGGTGCTCCACTAGGAGGTAAGGCAGGTAAAGAAGAAATTCACGACTACAGTTTGTTACGTGAGGTTTGAAGTTGAAGGTAGAGGCTCAGGTTCTGTAAACAACAGGTACTTAAAGAAGGTGCATTTTAGTGGAAGTCACTTCCCACCAAGCACTTATCCAAGACCCGCTTTTAATTAAACAATTCCTAGGGCTGCAACGGGCCGCGCCCCTCTCTCCACGGTTATGGTTCCAGGAACTGATAGGGCCACACATTCTTTGTATAAACACTTGTTTAAAATACATGCTGCTTATCGTGGTTTCAAATGATGAATAGCTACACAAATCTCCAGGATGAACCAATAGTTGAAAAGATTAGAAAGGCGGTCTGTATCATCCAATCACAGAGCAGAATACAAGTCATGTGGTTTGTTAGCGAACACATGATGGTACGCAATAGCTGTAGTATCTTCCAATCACAGAGCAGATCCAAGTCAAGTCATCTGTTCGATGCCACATCATGTGGCGCTAACAGATCACGTGACTTGTATCTGCTCTGATTGGACGATACAGGCCGCAAGGCTCCATGGTTAGTGTAGGCTTTGGTGCTCTTTGAAACAAACTGACAGTACAAACGAGATTTCTCAGAGGTTTAAACATTCATAACTGAAGGACACTACATCAACGTAAGACATTGTTTTACAAACTCGGTTGAAAATAGAACGTCTACATTGCACAGTAACATTGCTAGTATTTGATACCACTACGGATTTTGAGGATTGAGAATCCACTTCCTGAACCACTGGTTGCAGCCCTATTTGCTCAGTATTGGGGGCAAGGGGGAACTGATCCCTTATCGGTGCTTGGTGGGGGCAGACTTCTCCCTGGCACAGTGTCTAGGATGTGCTAATAAGGATCAGACAGAGAGTATGTCATAAAGAGATCAGTGAGGACACAGAGAACCAACTGATCCAATTGTTCCCCAACGTTCCAATCACTGGGAGTTCCATTGGGCACTGGAACACTGAGCTTTATGACATCACCGACTAATCCTTCTAGAGCTTATCCCAGGGAGAGGTGTGAGCAGCACTTAGAGGAGGAGAGAGCAGGAAGGAGGAAGCAGGGTTTTGGTCACATTTCACAATAAGATGCAGTTCAAAATGCTTCTCTGACTGGTATATTTATTACTTGCATAATAACCATTTAACCTGCTTGAAGTGCTTATCGTCTCGAGGTTCATCACATGACCTTCCTTTCAATCTGAGTTTGGAGCACGTTCAACGCATCGTCAAAATGGAGTGCAACCTTGAATAGAGCCGAGATAGCAGACTGACATTATGTAGAACTCCTCAATCCATCTGGAATCTTAAGGGACAAAGTCATTCAGACAAAAGTCAAGGAAAAAGAAGGTGCCATTTTCTGTCCTGAATTCTAAGGGCCACTTGGGAAAACTTTACATTAGAAGTGTCCAAAAATGGCAACCTATTCCCTATCTAGTGACAATGTGCTACTTTTGACCAGAGCCTATGGGCCCTATATAGGGAATAGGGTGCCATTTCAGAGGCATATAGGTTTGTGGGTCAGGACAACATGTATCATCATAAATCCAATATCTCCCTTTACATCCCCTTTAACACCTAGGAACTCCTCAGAAAAACAGAGCCAGGAGTTTTCCCCAACAACCATGATCCGACCAGAAAAAATAACCTCCTGTCCCCATTGATAAATACGACCATATTGCTTGACAAATAGACCGGTATTATTTAAAAACCTGAAACGGCTCTGTATTTAGCTGTGGTGTAAAGGAGTCAGAATGAGAAGAGACAGCTGTCCCCGTCACCATGACATCATACCTAACTAAAGTGTTCTTTAACAGAACATAGTCCACCTCCTGCTTCTTATTGTAACATGTGCTAGCAGATAGGGGGCTGTGATCCAAAAAGGAACACTATTCCATACGTAGGGTGCTACTTTAAACCAGGGAAAGTAGTGCACTACATAGGGAATAGGGTGTGGGGGGGTGTCAGGTGTAGGGTTGGGGGGGGGTAGTAGTAAGAGGGACACACCACAGCTAAACACACCCCTCTAGGTTGACCTTTCACCTCTGACCCCTTATGCTGCCACCTCGGCGGCAGGGGCCACTTCTGCCTCAGGGGCGGTGGAAGCCGTCTCGGCCACTACTTCGGCCACAACTTCCTCACCCGCGGCCTCCGCGGCAACGTCCTCTTCCACGACGCCAGGAGCCGCCTCTGCGACAGCCTCGATGACAGCCTCTGCGACAGCCTCCGGGGCAGCTTCTTCCGCAACTTCCACTGCGGGCGCCTCCTCAACTGCGACGACCTCTGGTTCCGCAGCAACCTCTGCAACCGCCTCTACGACGGCAACAGATTCGGCGGCGACCTCTGCTACGACTTCCTCTGCTGCTGCAGGCGCCTCCTCGACGGCGGCTGTCTCAGCGACCACCTCGGCTAACACCTCTGCTACGACTTCCTCTGCTGCTGCAGGCGCCTCCTCGACGGCGGCTGTCTCAGCGACCACCTCGGCTAACACCTCTGCTTCTACTGGTGCCGGTTCTTCTGGGGATTCTACTTCCTCTGCTGCTGGTGCTGCTTCCTCTGCTGCTGGTGCTGCTTCTGGAAGGAGATGGAGCGAGAGAGAGAAGTGGAATAGAGAGAAAGGTGAGGACACGTTCTCATCCCTCCCTACAGGGTTTTGTCCAATTCCAACATCAATCCGCTAAAGACAGATTCTAAATTGTACCATGTGGTCTGGTCCCTGGGTAGAAAATATCCTGATCAGGAACAAAAGGAAAGGTGGATCCAATATGGAGAAAAACACTAAATTAATAACTGCTTTCAGTTATTAGTCCTCTGCTAAGCAGTTAACTACCTTTTAATGTGTGATGCAGTTTGACCTTTGAACCCTCTGGAAACCCCTGAGGCGTATACTATGAATGTAGCTAGATGTACTCAGGCTTCTCTGAAATGAGCTAGCTTCAGTTAGCGAAGGTAGATATTGATTGTGCACCCGTCACTTCCGAGCCTGCTCATGCCAGGCTTGTAACTACATACCGAGTCGAACACCGAATCCGTCATTGACAATGCTGAAACATCAATACATGTGCCAGAGTGACACATTTTTATTTTTGACTAAATCAAATTGAAACAAAAAAAGTCACCCTGCAATTTCAGCAGACTATGGTGTGGAATGGGCTATTAGAAGTACAGTCTCACACACATTGTTTCATCGGTGTTCTTGGTCCCTGTCCCCCCCCCCTATGATAAAATCATTGTATTAGGAACGTTTTACCGCATGTGAAGTTTCAGTCACTAAATGTTTTTTTGTCATATGTATTTGATTGCATCTTTTAACACAAGAACAGTTGATTAATAAAATATTGAGTCAGTCGTCTTCCTCAAACATGGAGAATTAAGAGATGATCCATTCAGAGGGAGGAAATCTAATTGGTCCTCAACTCACGGCTTTAACACTTCATTCAGGATCAGTAGAGTTAGCCTGCCCGGTGCAAGGTAGTTCTGAAGGATTCATTGGCATAGAAAAGTAGCTGGCTAAAAAAGGTGAGCCACATTCGTGTCAGCAGTCATCCTGAGTTGAACTCAGAGTTGACCAGAGACAACTCAAACCACATTCGTCGTTTAGGGCTCCGACCAGGTTGGTGACACCTGCTCAGCTGCAAAGGACCCCTGTGGCTTTGAAAAAAACGTCAAATCCCTATTCCTCATTTCCTTGATTACGCGCCCTCAAAGGTCATTGGAGGAGGGAGGTCAGAGGGGCAAGACCTCGGATCCTTTCCTCCAATGTGCTTTGAGAGAGCGGTGAGGAATAGTGGAATCTAGGATGGGATCTGACAGCTTGTTAATGCCACAGAGGTGAGCTGCAGCTCATTAGGTGTCAACTTAAGGATTGTCAGAGAGTCACTCTTGCCAAAATAAGTCCAATGAGTTTCTATGGCTTGTTTTGGACCGAAGCTTGTCGCCTGCCTTCGCGCCATTGGGACAACAACTCCCATCGTTTTGGTGGAGACATGACATACAGATCTCGGGTCAAAGGGCGTTAATGATTAACAGGGGGAGGCAAGAAATGGAGTGAACAAGGACAGAGGGAGGAAGCCAGGATTTGTTTGACGGCTAGTAACCTTATCGGACACAGCGACAATCCCAAGACGCACCCCATTTCCCTACATAGTGCACTACTTTTGACCAGAGCCCTATGGGCCCTGGTCAAATGTAGTGCACTAAATAGGGAATAGGGTGCCTCTTGGGACGCACAACAAGCCAGAAGGATCAGCTGGAGCAGGGTTAAGAGGTCAAGGTTAACTAGGCTTAACTGAAATCAGCTGGTTTTATAAACAAACCATTATAATAGGTAACAAGGATAATCTCAACTGATTAGCCAGTGGTCTGTATTGGTATTTAAACTGGCCACTGACTAGTTAAATGTCCAGCCACATTCTGTTGTAGAAATATACCCAAGTACACAAACAAGGATAAGATCTCAACTAATTAGCCAGGAATGACAGCAGTAGCCTCAACTTGTTTTAAACTGTATAATTAAGAAGGCGAGGAACTTGGGGTCAGGTACTTTGGGCGATACAGCTCTGACAGACTAAGCAATGAGCAAACATCCAAACATAACATGCAGTCAGGACAAAAACAAGAACAAGCAAATGTAGAAAAGAAAAAAGGGCAACAGGTAGATATGAAGGGAATGAATGAGTTCCCATGGCTTAGTCTGAACTGTGTGGAGTAAAAGGGCAACAGGTAGATATGAAGGGAATGAATGAGTTCCCATGGCTTAGTCTGAACTGTGTGGAGTAAAAGGGCAACAGGTAGATATGAAGGGAATGAATGAGTTCCCATGGCTTAGTCTGAACTGTGTGGAGTAAAAGGGCAACAGGTAGATATGAAGGGAATGAATGAGTTCCCATGGCTTAGTCTGAACTGTGTGGAGTAAAAGGGCAACAGGTAGATATGAAGGGAATGAATGAGTTCCCATGGCTTAGTCTGAACTGTGTGGAGTAAAAGGGCAACAGGTAGATATGAAGGGAATGAATGAGTTCCCATGGCTTAGTCTGAACTGTGTGGAGTAAAAGGGCAACAGGTAGATATGAAGGGAATGAATGAGTTCCCATGGCTTAGTCTGAACTGTGTGGAGATGTGTGCAGGTAGATATGAAGGGAATGAATGAGTTCCCTTAGTCTGAACTGTGTGGAGACGTGTGCAGGTAGATATGAAGGGAATGAATGAGTTCCCATGGCTTAGTCTGAACTGTGTGGAGTAAAAGGGCAATAATAAGCAAGAAAATCTAGATGGACACCAGTAAGAACATCTTTGATCAAAGTTCAGGAGCCAAAGCTCAACATGACCCTTTTCTTTTAAAGTGGGCCCGGATTATGTAGCTATTTTAGAAACAGGTAAAGGAGAGTTTAGAACGTTTAAAGGGGTAGAGTTGGTTGAATACGTGTAGGCCAGGTGTAGAAATCCAAGTTATTATATAAAGTTTTTTGGCTAGCAATGACAAAATGGCTACCAGTGCCAGGTGTATCGGGGGAGGTGTAGAATTTCATTTAAAGTTAATGTGATCGAATAGCGAAGCCTACAAAATGGCGGCTCCCACCACCACAAACGCATGAAATGGCAGTTAGTTAGGCTTTGTTCTGACAGGGAGCTGTAAGATGTTTCATGCCAGGTATGACTAGAGCAGTGTCTCAAATGGCACTCTATCCCCATCACCACAGTGCCGGAGAGACACGATCTGCTAAAGCATTCAAGCTACATTTTTCACAGGCACGCTAAAAAAAAAATCAAAAAAGAACTCCCCCTCTGCCTCGCCTGTAAAACAAAAAGAAGAAACGACATCCGTTGTCTATATATATATATATAGGTTTAGGGTTTGTCTATACACTGTATGGCCACTAGTGTACTAAGGATGGGTGAATGTAGGTAGGAACAGAAAACTAGACTCTACATGAACCAATCAGAGCTCCCAGCGACACCATGTGAACCAAGGAGCTTAGCCCAACAACAGACCAATCAGGCGATCCGGGCACAGGGCCCGGGAACCCCGACAGGTCAATTAATCACTGACAGAAATCAGCCCTGACAGTCTAGATTAATCGCATTCAGAGTGATCATTCCACCATGCTGGCATGTCGGTGGCAGCGCCAAAACAGGGTCCGTGCCAAATGAAAACATTTGGCTAGGCTTAGTGTGGACAAAAACATTATTGTCATGGTTTCAACGTTCTGATGAGACATTCCTTCTCCAACTGACACTAGAACTCTGGCCATTCTTGTCCATTATGATGAGGAATTCTGGAATACTGAGAGTACAAATTCTAGAACTCCCCTAGGATTCTACATTCTATGGTTCTAAATTCTATGGTTCATGTCTATTGGTAGAATGTCAAGAGTGTGGATCAATGGAGCGTGTGGCAATGCAGACAGTAGGCTACTTAGTACTCACCCTTGGGCCTCGAGTTCATCTCAGTGGAGCGTGTGGCAGTGCAGACAGTAGGCTACTTAGTACTCACCCTTGGGCCTCGAGTTCATCTCAGTGGAGCATGTGGCAGTGCAGACAGTAGGCTACTTAGTACTCACCCTTGGGCCTCGAGTTCATCTCAGTGGAGCATGTGGCAGTGCAGACAGTAGGCTACTTAGTACTCACCCTTGGGCCTCAAGTTCATCTCGGCGAGTCTGTCATTGTACCGCTCACTGTCACCATTCACTGTCTTGTAAGCCTGAATGGAACAGACAGACGGAGGTTGGAGGGACACGCCAAATTAAAAGAACACAGAAAGGGAATCTAGCTGCATTTTAAAATGGCTGCCTTAAACTCTAAGTTGAGAAGCTGAATCCTCTCTTCCCTCAGCACTAGTGAGTAACAGTGTAGTGTTAAATAAAGCAGTGTACTAAGCTAACGTCCTTGCCAACAGTTGTCTGTAGAACTGGTATAACGGTCTTTAAAAAGCACCACGGTAAGGGTTCTCCATGACAACAGTTACCACAAGGCTGTACAGTGAGCTCAACGTATCGGGACAGTGACAGTGAGCTCAACGTATCGGGACAGGGACAGTGAGCTCAACGGACAGGGACAGTGAGCTAAACGTATTGGGACAAGGCTGTACAGTGAGCTCAACGTATTGGGACAGGGGCAGTGAGCTCAACGTATCGGGACAGGGGCAGTGAGCTCAACGTATCGGGACAGGGGCAGTGAGCTCAACGTATCGGGACAGGGACAGTGAGCTCAACGTATCGGGACAGTGAGCTCAACGTATCGGGACAGTGACAGTGAGCTCAACGTATCGGGACAGGGACAGTGAGCTCAACGTATCGGGACAGGGACAGTGAGCTCAACGTATCGGGACAGGGACAGTGAGCTCAACGTATCGGGACAGGGACAGTGAGCTCAACGTATCGGGACAGGGACAGTGAGCTCAACGTATCGGGACAGGGACAGTGAGCTCAACGTATCGGGACAGGGACAGTGAGCTCAACGTATCGGGACAGGGACAGTGAGCTCAACGTATCGGGACAGGGACAGTGAGCTCAACGTATCGGGACAGGGACAGTGAGCTCAACGTATCGGGACAGTGACAGTGAGCTCAACGTATCGGGACAAGGCTGTACAGTGAGCTCAACGTATTGGGACAGGGGCAGTGAGCTCAACGTATCGGGACAGTGACAGTGAGCTCAACGTATCGGGACAGGGACAGTGAGCTCAACGTATCGGGACAGTGACAGTGAGCTCAACGTATCGGGACAGTGACAGTGAGCTCAACGTATCGGGACAGGGTCAGTGAGCTCAACGTATCGGGACAGGGACAGTGAGCTCAACGTATCGGGACAGGGACAGTGAGCTCAACGTATCGGGACAGGGACAGTGAGCTCAACGTATCGGGACAGGGACAGTGAGCTCAACGTATCGGGACAGGGACAGTGAGCTCAACGTACTGGGACATGGACAGTGAGCTCAACGTACTGGGACAGGGGCAGTGAGCTCAACGTACTGGGACAGGGACAGTGAGCTCAACGTACTGGGACAGGGACAGTGAGCTCAACGTATTTGGGACAGGGACAGTGAGCTCAACGTATTTGGGACAGGGACAGTGAGCTCAACGTACTGGGACAGGGACAGTGAGCTCAACGTACTGGGACAGGGACAGTGAGCTCAACGTACTGGGACAGGGACAGTGAGCTCAACGTACTGGGACAGGGACAGTGAGCTCAACGTACTGGGACAGGGACAGTGAGCTCAACGTATCGGGACAGGGACAGTGAGCTCAACGTATCGGGACAGGGACAGTGAGCTCAACGTATCGGGACAGGGACAGTGAGCTCAACGTATCGGGACAGGGACAGTGAGCTCAACGTATCGGGACAGTGACAGTGAGCTCAACGTATCGGGACAGTGACAGTGAGCTCAACGTATCGGGACAGGGAAAGTGAGCTCAACGTATCGGGACAGGGACAGTGAGCTCAACGTATCGGGACAGGGACAGTGAGCTCAACGTATCGGGACAGGGACAGTGAGCTCAACGTATCGGGACAGTGACAGTGAGCTCAACGTATCGGGACAGTGACAGTGAGCTCAACGTATCGGGACAGTGACAGTGAGCTCAACGTATCGGGACAGTGACAGTGAGCTCAACGTATCGGGACAGGGACAGTGAGCTCAACGTATCGGGACAGGGACAGTGAGCTCAACGTATCGGGACAGTGACAGTGAGCTCAACGTATCGGGACAGTGACAGTGAGCTCAACGTATCGGAACAGGGACAGTGAGCTCAACGTATCGGGACAGGGACAGTGAGCTCAACGTATCGGGACAGGGACAGTGAGCTCAACGTATGGGGACAAGGCTGTACAGTGAGCTCAACGTATCGGGACAGGGGCAGTGAGCTCAACGTATCGGGACAGTGACAGTGAGCTCAACGTATCGGGACAGTGACAGTGAGCTCAACGTATCGGGACAGTGACAGTGAGCTCAACGTATCGGGACAGTGACAGTGAGCTCAACGTATCGGGACAGTGACAGTGAGCTCAACGTATCGGGACAGTGACAGTGAGCTCAACGTATCGGGACAGGGACAGTGAGCTCAACGTATCGGGACAGTGACAGTGAGCTCAACGTATCGGGACAGTGACAGTGAGCTCAACGTATCGGGACAGTGACAGTGAGCTCAACGTATCGGGACAGTGACAGTGAGCTCAACGTATCGGGACAGTGACAGTGAGCTCAACGTATCGGGACAGGGACAGTGAGCTCAACGTATCGGGACAGGGACAGTGAGCTCAACGTATCGGGACAGTGACAGTGAGCTCAACGTATCGGGACAGTGACAGTGAGCTCAACGTATCGGAACAGGGACAGTGAGCTCAACGTATCGGGACAGGGACAGTGAGCTCAACGTATTGGGACAGGGACAATGAGCTCAACGTATGGGGACAAGGCTGTACAGTGAGCTCAACGTATCGGGACAGGGGCAGTGAGCTCAACGTATCGGGACAGTGACAGTGAGCTCAACGTATCGGGACAGTGACAGTGAGCTCAACGTATCGGGACAGTGACAGTGAGCTCAACGTATCGGGACAGTGACAGTGAGCTCAACGTATCGGGACAGTGACAGTGAGCTCAACGTATCGGGACAGTGACAGTGAGCTCAACGTATCGGGACAGTGACAGTGAGCTCAACGTATCGGGACAGTGACAGTGAGCTCAACGTATCGGGACAGTGACAGTGAGCTCAACGTATCGGGACAGTGACAGTGAGCTCAACGTATCGGGACAGTGACAGTGAGCTCAACGTATCGGGACAGTGACAGTGAGCTCAACGTATCGGGACAGTGACAGTGAGCTCAACGTATCGGGACAGTGACAGTGAGCTCAACGTATCGGGACAGTGACAGTGAGCTCAACGTATCGGAACAGGGACAGTGAGCTCAACGTATCGGGACAGGGACAGTGAGCTCAACGTATTGGGACAGGGACAGTGAGCTCAACGTATGGGGACAAGGCTGTACAGTGAGCTCAACGTATCGGGACAGGGGCAGTGAGCTCAACGTATCGGGACAGTGACAGTGAGCTCAACGTATCGGGACAGTGACAGTGAGCTCAACGTATCGGGACAGTGACAGTGAGCTCAACGTATCGGGACAGTGACAGTGAGCTCAACGTATCGGGACAGTGACAGTGAGCTCAACGTATCGGGACAGTGACAGTGAGCTCAACGTATCGGGACAGTGACAGTGAGCTCAACGTATCGGGACAGTGACAGTGAGCTCAACGTATCGGGACAGTGACAGTGAGCTCAACGTATCGGGACAGTGACAGTGAGCTCAACGTATCGGGACAGTGACAGTGAGCTCAACGTATCGGGACAGTGACAGTGAGCTCAACGTATCGGGACAGGGACAGTGAGCTCAACGTATCGGGACAGTGACAGTGAGCTCAACGTATTGGGACAGGGACAGTGAGCTCAACGTATTGGGACAGGGTCGGTGAGCTCAACGTATGGGGACAAGGCTGTACAGTGAGCTCAACGTATCGGGACAGGGGCAGTGAGCTCAACGTATCGGGACAGTGACAGTGAGCTCAACGTATCGGGACAGGGACAGTGAGCTCAACGTATCGGGACAGTGAGCTCAACGTACTGGGACAGGGACAGTGAGCTCAACGTACTGGGACAGGGACAGTGAGCTCAACGTACTGGGACAAGGACAGTGAGCTCAACGTACTGGGACAGGGACAGTGAGCTCAACGTACTGGGACAGGGACAGTGAGCTCAACGTACTGGGACAGGGACAGTGAGCTCAACGTACTGGGACAGGGACAGTGAGCTCAACGTACTGGGACAGGGACAGTGAGCTCAACGTACTGGGACAGGGACAGTGAGCTCAACGTACTGGGACAGGGACAGTGAGCTCAACGTATCGGGACAGGGACAGGGAGCTCAACGTATTGGGACAGGGACAGGGAGCTCAACGTACTGGGACAGGGACAGTGAGCTCAACGTATCGGGACAGGGACAGTGAGCTCAGCGTATCGGGACAGGGACAGTGAGCTCAACGTATAGGGACAGTGACAGTGAGCTCAACGTATCGGGACAGGGACAGTGAGCTCAACGTACTGGGACAGGGACAGTGAGCTCAACGTATTGGGACAGGGACAGTGAGCTCAACGTATTGGGACAGTGACAGTGAGCTCAACGTACTGGGACAGGGACAGTGAGCTCAACGTACTGGGACTGGTGAACCGTTTAGAAATTACAACACTTTTTGTACATAGTCCTCCTTCCCCATTTAAGGGGACCAAAAGTTTTGGGAGAATTTCACTTGTATGAGTGTTAAAAGTATTCAAAAGTGTAGTATTTGGTCCCATATTCAGAGCACGAAATGACTACATCAAACTTGTGACTATGCTACTTTGTTTTGGTTGTGTTCCAGAATATTTTGTGCCCAATAGAAATAAAATGGTAAATAATGTGTCATTTTAGAGTCACTTATAAATAAGAATAAAATATTATATAGTCATGTGGATGCTACCATGATTACGGACAATCCTGAATGAAATGTGAATAAGGATGAGTGTGAAAGTAACACACCAATATCATACCCCCAAGACATGCTAACCTCTGATCATTACAATTACAGGGGGAGGTTAGCATTTAATATCATACCCCCAAGACATGCTAACCTCTCATCATTACAATTACAGGGGGAGGTTAGCATTTTATATCATACCCCCAAGACATGCTAACCTCTCATCATTACAATTACAGGGGGAGGTTAGCATTTTATATCATACCCCCAAGACATGCTAACCTCTCATCATTACAATTACAGTGGGAAGTTAGCATTTTATATCATACCCCCAAGACATGCTAACCTCTCATCATTACAATTACAGGGGGAGGTTAGCATTTTATATCATACCCCCAAGACATGCTAACCTCTCATCATTACAATTACAGGGGGAGGTTAGCATTTTATATCATACCCCCAAGACATGCTAACCTCTCATCATTACAATTAAAGGGGGAGGTTAGCATTTTGGGGGGGGGGTGGTATGATATTTGTGCGTGAGAGAATTATAGAGCAGGTGTTTAACTGAAGCATAGCCTACCTGTGTTTTGTTCCTAGTTGAGGCGAGTGCTGTTGAGTTTCAGCCACATAAAGAGAGAAATGTGGTTGGGATTTCATCCTACAGTGACGTAATACTATGCTATTATATTGGGTCCTGTAGAATACTATCATTATGTGATCTTGCACACATTCAGTTTTGATCAAACTTTATTAAAACGACCTCCGTTCACCAGAGTAGCCTGTTCTCTACAGGTAGAGGGTCAAGGACATAATAAACACCAGAGTAACCTGTTCTCTACAGGTAGAGAGTCAAGGTGATAATAAACACCAGAGTAGCCTGTTCTCTACAGGTAGAGGGTCAAGGACATAATAAACACCAGAGTAGCCTGTTCTCTACAGGTAGAGGGTCAAGGACATAATAAACACCAGAGTAGCCTGTTCTCTACAGGTAGAGGGTCAAGGACATAATAAACACCAGAGTAGCCTGTTCTCTACAGGTAGAGGGTCAAGGACATAATAAACACCAGAGTAGCCTGTTCTCTACAGGTAGAGGGTCAAGGACATAATAAACACCAGAGTAGCCTGTTCTCTACAGGTAGAGGGTCAAGGTGATAATAAACACCAGAGTAGCCTGTTCTCTACAGGTAGAGGGTCAAGGACATAATAAACACCAGAGTAGCCTGTTCTCTACAGGTAGAGGGTCAAGGACATAATAAACACCAGAGTAGCCTGTTCTCTACAGGTAGAGGGTCAAGGACATAATAAACACCAGAGTAGCCTGTTCTCTACAGGTAGAGGGTCAAGTACATAATAAACACCAGCAGAACGTAATACCATCTTTAGTCCGGAGGAGAAACGGGCAGAGAAAAGCTGGGGTCCGCAGCCACTCCTCACATTGTTCCCTAACCAAACCACAGGCCTGGGATCATGTGTCCTAATGTTTATGCATTGTTCCCTAACCAAACCACAGGCCTGGGATCATGTGTCCTAATGTTTATGCATTGTTCCCTAACCAAACCACAGGCCTGGGATCATGTGTACTAATGTTTATGCATTGTTCCCTAACCAAACCACTGGCCTGGGGTCATGTGTCCTAATGTTTATGCATTGTTCCCTAACCAAACCACTGGCCTGGGGTCATGTGTCCTAATGTTTATGCATTGTTCCCTAACCAAACCACTGGCCTGGGGTCATTGTTCCCTAACCAAACCACTGGCCTGGGGTCATGTGTACTAATGTTTATGCATTGTTCCCTAACCAAACCACTGGCCTGGGGTCATGTGTCCTAATGTTTATGCATTGTTCCCTAACCAAACCACTGGCCTGGGGTCATGTGTCCTAATGTTTATGCATTGGATTAAAGTGTGGAAAACTGACCTGGGAAGAGTCAGTAAAAATCAATACTTGTGTCAATATGCTTGAAAGTAAACTATATAGCATGCTTAGTTCAAGTTAACCGTCAGGCACAGACTTCAGATCAGTGTGCGCTCTCCAGATCACCTTAACCATTATGGGAGGAAACAAAAACTGACCTAAGAGTGTCTAGGGTGATACTCAAATAGTAGAATACGGTTTTGAGTAGATGGTGCCCTTCAGGAACCAATCTGATCTAGGATCAGCATGTACTGCCCAGGCCTTATCCTTTAACATTAGGTACACACACACTACCGACCTTGAATCAGTACTTACGTAGACTACAGCGGCAGTTAGGCCTCCTCCACACAGAACGGCGTACGCCACGTTGGTAGCAGAGCCACCGGGGATCCCGACGGACATCTGCCGCACTGGAACCACTAAGGAGACACAGTGGAGAGGGGGACATGGTTAGGGGACGGACCAGAAGAGACAGCTACCAAAGACTGTGGATAATGAAGATGTCATAAAGGCGGTTGACCAGTTTACCAAAAATGGTCACGGTTCCTGTCTGTGAAAGATTCTTCCAAGTAGCAGCCACCCCCGTAAAGCACGGAGGAGGTGTGATGGTGATTTGCTGGTGACACAAATTTATTTCGATTTCAAGGCACACTTAACCAGCGATACGCCATCCCATCTGGTTGGCGCTTAATGGGACTATCATTTGTTTTTCAACAGGACAAAGACCCAACACACCTCCAGGCTGCATAAGGGCTGTTTGACCAAGAAGGAGAGTGATGGAGTGCTGCATCAGATGACCTGGCCTCCACAAATCACCCGACCTCAACTCAATTGAGATGGTTTGGGATGAGTTGGACCGCAGAGTGAAGGAAAAGTAGCCAACAAGTGCTCAGTACATGTGAGAACTCCTTCAAGACTGTTGGAAAAGTATTCCAGGTGAAACTGGTTGAGAGAATGCCAAGAGTGTGCAAAGCTGTCATCAAAGCAAACGGTGGCTACTTTGAGGAATCTAAAATATATATTCAGATTTATTTAACACTTTTTTGGTTACTACATGATTCCATATGTGTTATTTCATAGTTTTGACGTCTTCACTATTATTCTACAATGTAGAAAACAGTAGAAATAAAGAAAACCCCTTGAATGAGTAGGTGTGTCCAAACCTTGACTGGTACTGTAGATACAGAGGGAGATACACATATATACAAACTATAAAGCATGTAAATATATGAATAGAAAGCAAGTTGTACACTTTTTGTTCATCTACTCAGACAGTAAGGAAGATGCTAGTTTTGCATTGGACAGATGACCATGCCATGTCAATGGACCCACTATGATTTCTGTATGGGCCCTAATGATCCATTTCTTGCATTGTCAATCTATGCATATCTAATGTTATCCTCCGTCATGATCAACCTTGTTCTACTACAGGGCCTGGGTTCATCCGGTCCAGCCATCTTTCCACTCAGGGCATCAGTTGTGTTCTGGTACCATGGCAACAAGCCTCTATCCCTCTTAATCCCGTTAAACAAGAGAGATACAGTAGCACCATTCATGTGACACAGCAGAGCAGAGGCAGCGGAAAGTGTTAGCATAAGCTAAGCGCAACTAGCCAACCAATCCCAGTCCAGCCTACCAAGCTAAACGCAACTAGCCAACCAATCCCAGTCCATCCTACCAAGCTAAAACGCAACTAGCCAACCAATCCCAGTCCAGCCTACCAAGCTAAACGCGACTAGCCAACCAATCCCAGTCCATCCTACCAAGCTAAAACGCGACTAGCCAACCAATCCCAGTCCATCCTACCAAGCTAAAACGCAACTAGACAACCAATCCCAGTCCATCCTACCAAGCTAAAACGCGACTAGCCAACCAATCCCAGTCCGTCCTACCAAGCTAAACGCGACTAGTCAACCTATCCTAGTTTATCCTACCAAGCTAAACGCAACTAGCCAACCAATCCCAGTCCATCCTACCAAGCTAAACGCGACTAGCCAACCAATCCTAGTCCAGCCTACCAAGCTAAACACGACTAGCCAACCAATCCCAGTCCAGCCTACCAAGCTAAACACGACTAGCCAACCAATCCCAGTCCATCCTACCAAGCTAAACACGACTAGCCAACCAATCCCAGTCCGTCCT
The DNA here is from genome assembly GCF_016432855.1 of Salvelinus namaycush. Classification (NCBI taxonomy): domain Eukaryota; kingdom Metazoa; phylum Chordata; class Actinopteri; order Salmoniformes; family Salmonidae; genus Salvelinus; species Salvelinus namaycush. Next base: position 66,017 of record NW_024061042.1, on the reverse strand, counting down.
ACCAAGCTAAACGCGACTAGTCAACCTATCCTAGTTTATCCTACCAAGCTAAACGCAACTAGCCAACCAATCCCAGTCCATCCTACCAAGCTAAACGCGACTAGCCAACCAATCCTAGTCCAGCCTACCAAGCTAAACACGACTAGCCAACCAATCCCAGTCCATCCTACCAAGCTAAACACGACTAGCCAACCTATCCCAGTCCATCCTACCAAGCTAAAACGCAACTAGCCAACCAATCCCAGTCCGTCCTACCAAGCTAAAACACAACTAGCCAACCAATCCCAGTCCATCCTAGTCCAGACCTGGGTTCAAATAATATTTGAAATAATTTCAAGTAGTTTCTGTGGTTGATTGATCTTGCCTGGCTTAATGGACCAACAGACGGACCAAACCCCACCCATCCGGTGCTCCTAAAAGCCTGGAGCAAAAGCTCAACAGGTATTTGAAAGATTTCAAACAGTGTTTGAACACAGATGTATTCTAGTCCTTGTTTTATGTCTGATACTGTGTTTGAACACAGATGTATTCTAGTCCTTGTTTTATGTCTGATACTGTGTTTGAACACAGATGTATTCTAGTCCTTGTTTTATGTCTGATACTGTGTTTGATTGGACAACCCCCAAGAAACATGTCCTGCTTTCTAAACCCCTCCCCATCTAAACACATGTCATTTGGGTTAACGCCACTTGACTCTTTGCCAATAGCATAGTGTTGATGTAAAATCCCTGTCAGACTGTAGGACACCGAATCATCTTTACAGAACCTTCATATTAACGACACTAAAGAAAGACCCAAATGCAGCAATAGAGATGTGAGATAAGACCATAAATCTCCATAATGGGTTGTTATTGTTGTTGTGTGTGGGTGGCATGGTCCACATGGCCAGTAGGGCTGGGTGGACAGCAGTAGCCTAGTCTTCAGTAAACAGACTGCCAGGGTTGTTGTGTGTGGGTGGCATGGTCCACATGGCCAGTAGGGCTGGGTGGACAGCAGTAGCCTAGTCTTCAGTAAACAGACTGCCAGGGTTGTTGTGTGGGTGGCATGGTCCACATGGCCAGTAGGGCTGGGTGGATAGCAGTAGCCTAGTCTTCAGTAAACAGACTGCCAGGGTTGTTGTGTGTGGGTGGCATGGTCCACATGGCCAGTAGGGCTGGGTGGATAGCAGTAGCCTAGTCCTCAGTAAACAGACTGCCAGGGTTGTTGTGTGTGGGTGGCATGGTCCACATGGCCAGTAGGGCTGGGTGGATAGCAGTAGCCTAGTCCTCAGTAAACAGACTGCCAGGGTTGTTGTGTGTGGGTGGCATGGTCCACATGGCCAGTAGGGCTGGGTGGATAGCAGTAGCCTAGTCTTCAGTAAACAGACTGCCAGGGTTGTTGTGTGTGGGTGGCATGGTCCACATGGCCAGTAGGGCTGGGTGGACAGCAGTAGCCTAGTCTTCAGTAAACAGACTGACAGGGTTGACAGGATTGGCTCTCCTCAGGCTAAATAGCATGATCCCATCAACACTGGCAATGGTGGAGCATTTAGAACACAGACATAAATAAACCCTCGTCCTTCCTGGACCAAAGATCCTCTCCTCTGCTGCACCGTCACCCAAACACTCCCTCAAATCACACACACACACAACCAGTCAATCACACACACACCTGGACCAAAGATCCTCTCCTCTGCTACACCGTCACCCAAACACTCCCTCAAATCACACACACACACACACCATAGAAACGGCACAGCCACACGACATAAACCCAGTCAACTACACAGGTAAACGTGGCCGTGTTCTGCTGTCTAGTTCTGCTGTTAGTCCATTAGAGACAGTAAAGTACTGCTATAGACGAATGTATACATTCAGCCCTGAGTAGAAAACACCAGGCATATAACTGTACCGGGGTGGTGTACAGGGGACTAGGTTCAAAGTTCAACATGTGTCCCAGAATGCAAAGGTCTGGCAGAGGGGCGCCTACAGGGCAAAACAAGAGAGACACTTTCTGTAAGTGGTGCCTCTGTGGTGTGTGCTCATGAGGTGTGTGTGTGTGTCTGTTTCCGCACCTGTCTCTGGGTGACTGTGTGAGCAACATATGTGTTCTATAAGAGGTGTGTGTTCACCTGTCTCTGGTTGAGAGAGTGTGTGTTCACCTGTCTCTGGGTGAGAGAGTGTGTGTTCACCTGTCTCTGGGTGAGAGAGTGTGTGTTCACCTGTCTCTGGGTGACTGTGTGAGCAACATATGTGTTCTATAAGAGGTGTGTGTTCACCTGTCTCTGGTTGAGAGAGTGTGTGTTCACCTGTCTCTGGGTGAGAGAGTGTGTGTTCACCTGTCTCTGGGTGAGAGAGTGTGTGTTCACCTGTCTCTGGGTGACTGTGTGAGCAACATATGTGTTCTATAAGAGGTGTGTGTTCACCTGTCTCTGGTTGAGAGAGTGTGTGTTCACCTGTCTCTGGGTGAGAGAGTGTGTGTTCACCTGTCTCTGGGTGAGAGAGTGTGTGTTTACCTGTCTCTGGTTGAGAGAGTGTGTGTTTACCTGTCTCTGGTTGAGAGAGTGTGTGTTTACCTGTCTCTGGTTGAGAGAGTGTGTGTTTACCTGTCTCTGGTTGAGAGAGTGTGTGTTTACCTGTCTCTGGTTGAGAGAGTGTGTGTTTACCTGTCTCTGGTTGAGAGAGTGTGTGTTTACCTGTCTCTGGTTGAGAGAGTGTGTGTTTACCTGTCTCTGGTTGAGAGAGTTTGTGTTTACCTGTCTCTGGTTGAGAGAGTTTGTGTTTACCTGTCTCTGGTTGAGTGTGTGTGTTTGTGTTTACCTGTCTCTGGTTGAGTGTGTGTGTTTGTGTTTACCTGTCTCTGGTTGAGTGTGTGTGTTTGTGTTTACCTGTCTCTGGTTGAGTGTGTGTGTTTGTGTTTACCTGTCTCTGGTTGAGTGTGTGTGTTTGTGTTTACCTGTCTCTGGTTGAGTGTGTGTGTTTGTGTGCACCTGTCTCTGGTTGAGTGTGTGTGTTTGTGTGCACCTGTCTCTGGGTGAGAGAGTGTGTGTGCACCTGTCTCTGGGTGAGAGAGTGTGTGTGCACCTGTCTCTGGGTGAGAGAGTGTGTGTGCACCTGTCTCTGGGTGAGAGAGTGTGTGTGCACCTGTCTCTGGGTGAGAGAGTGTGTGTGCACCTGTCTCTGGGTGAGAGAGTGTGTGTGCACCTGTCTCTGGGTGAGAGAGTGTGTGTGCACCTGTCTCTGGGTGAGAGAGTGTGTGTGCACCTGTCTCTGGGTGAGAGAGTGTGTGTGCACCTGTCTCTGGGTGAGAGAGTGTGTGTGCACCTGTCTCTGGGTGAGAGAGTGTGTGTGCACCTGTCTCTGGGTGAGAGAGTGTGTGTGCACCTGTCTCTGGGTGAGAGAGTGTGTGTGCACCTGTCTCTGGGTGAGAGAGTGTGTGTGCACCTGTCTCTGGGTGAGAGAGTGTGTGTGCACCTGTCTCTGGGTGAGAGAGTGTGTGTGCACCTGTCTCTGGGTGAGAGAGTGTGTGTGCACCTGTCTCTGGGTGAGAGAGTGTGTGTGCACCTGTCTCTGGGTGAGAGAGTGTGTGTGCACCTGTCTCTGGGTGAGAGAGTGTGTGTGCACCTGTCTCTGGGTGAGAGAGTGTGTGTGCACCTGTCTCTGGGTGAGAGAGTGTGTGTGCACCTGTCTCTGGGTGAGAGAGTGTGTGTGCACCTGTCTCTGGGTGAGAGAGTGTGTGTGCACCTGTCTCTGGGTGAGAGAGTGTGTGTGCACCTGTCTCTGGGTGAGAGAGTGTGTGTGCACCTGTCTCTGGGTGAGAGAGTGTGTGTGCACCTGTCTCTGGGTGAGAGAGTGTGTGTGCACCTGTCTCTGGGTGAGAGAGTGTGTGTGCACCTGTCTCTGGGTGAGAGAGTGTGTGTGCACCTGTCTCTGGGTGAGAGAGTGTGTGTGCACCTGTCTCTGGGTGAGAGAGTGTGTGTGCACCTGTCTCTGGGTGAGAGAGTGTGTGTGCACCTGTCTCTGGGTGAGAGAGTGTGTGTGCACCTGTCTCTGGGTGAGAGAGTGTGTGTGCACCTGTCTCTGGGTGAGAGAGTGTGTGTGCACCTGTCTCTGGGTGAGAGAGTGTGTGTGCACCTGTCTCTGGGTGAGAGTGTGTGTGTGCACCTGTCTCTGGGTGAGAGTGTGTGTGTGCACCTGTCTCTGGGTGAGAGTGTGTGTGTGCACCTGTCTCTGGGTGAGAGTGTGTGTGTGCACCTGTCTCTGGGTGAGAGAGTGTGTGTGCACCTGTCTCTGGGTGAGAGAGTGTGTGTGCACCTGTCTCTGGGTGAGAGAGTGTGTGTGCACCTGTCTCTGGGTGAGAGAGTGTGTGTGCACCTGTCTCTGGGTGAGAGAGTGTGTGTGCACCTGTCTCTGGGTGAGAGAGTGTGTGTGCACCTGTCTCTGGGTGAGAGAGTGTGTGTGCACCTGTCTCTGGGTGAGAGAGTGTGTGTGCACCTGTCTCTGGGTGAGAGAGTGTGTGTGCACCTGTCTCTGGGTGAGAGAGTGTGTGTGCACCTGTCTCTGGGTGAGAGAGTGTGTGTGCACCTGTCTCTGGGTGAGAGAGTGTGTGTGCACCTGTCTCTGGGTGAGAGTGTGTGTGTGCACCTGTCTCTGGGTGAGAGTGTGTGTGTGCACCTGTCTCTGGGTGAGAGTGTGTGTGTGCACCTGTCTCTGGGTGAGAGTGTGTGTGTGCACCTGTCTCTGGGTGAGAGTGTGTGTGTAGAGCAGCCCAGGCTGCAGTAAGGGAACAATGTACAGAAGGGAGCTCTCCACCTCCACCACCCCTCTCCCCTGTTCCTTCCATGTAGAGTATCACATTTCATCCTGCAGCTCTGCAGAGAATACATGTACCCTGCCATGCTGACTCCTCATCTACCCCCCCTGATAGAGGTCAACAGAACCACATGTACCCTACCATGCTGACTCCTCATCTACCCCCCCTGATAGAGGTCAACAGAACCACATGTACCCTACCATGCTGACTCCTCATCTACCCCCCCTGATAGAGGTCAACAGAACCACATGTACCCTACCATGCTGACTCCTCATCTACCCCCCCCACCCCCCCCTGATAGAGGTCAACAGAACCACATGTACCCTACCATGCTGACTCCTCATCTCCCCCCCCCCCCCTCTGATAGAGGTCAACAGAACCACATGTACCCTACCATGCTGACTCCTCATCTCCCCCCCCCCCTCTGATAGAGGTCAACAGAACCACATGTAACACTTCAGTGAGCTGATCAGACACATAAATCTGATCAGCTCCATAGATTACAGAAGCAACCTACATAACATCCCAGAACTCGGACCAATAGTTTTGTGCTTCACACAGGGCGGCAGGTAGCCTAGCGGTATCCTCATGGTAAGAGTGTTGGGCCAGTAACCAAAAGGTTGCTCGATCGAATCCCCGAGCTGACAAGGTAAAAATATGTTGTTCTGTCCCTGAACAAGGCAGTTAACCCACTGTTCCTAGGCCTTCATTGAAAATAAGAATTTGTTCTTAACTGACTTGCCTAGTTAAATAAAGGTTAAATAAATTTAAAAAAAACTTTTACATAGAGGCCATTTAGCAGACTCTGGTCCAGAGAGACACAGTCAATACATTCTACCAAGGAAGGACAAGACACATCACAACAGTCATTGCCAGTAAAACGTTCCTCAAAAAACCCATCCATCAGTTGTTACCAGACACTGATCCTGGTTGACCCAGAGCTACTCTGCTGCTCTCTCTAATCCCATGGCACAGCAAGTGGCCCCCTGTCTGTTCCTGTGAAGGCCCAGTTATTTATACAGGTAGCTAGGTACTAATCAGTTAAGCTGAGCTAGAGGTCAGACGTGTCACAGACACACGAGATCCCAGTTTCCTCCCTGACAGCCAATCACAGCACAGTAGCATTGAACCCCCCCCCCCACCACCGATTCCTTCCAACTGAATAGAGACCATTCACACCAGTGGCACAACACAGGACTATACATGCATGAAGAAGTACCCGCCCCCTACGTAGGCCCAAAGCCTAACCATGAGGCCCATCTGCCCTAGACCTAGTAATGACTAGTGATCAATACGTCATTAGTCAGCTAAATATAATCCAGAGCAGGGTGTGCAGAAACACACAGAGCAGGGTGTGCAGAAACACACAGAGCAGGGTGTGCAGAAATACACAGAGGATAAAGCTACTGTTACAATGCATGTCTATGCTTCTAGCTGTAGATCAGGGGGAATATACATCCTAGTGTCAAAACATGGAGAGGATGAAGAGTCTAACATTTATAAAACAGGAAATTAAACCAGCACGGTTCATATCTCCCTCAGGGCAAATTCCTTACGCAACAAAGCACATAGGGATTCTAGATCCGGAATGAAGCCAGACTAGAACTAGTCTATCGATGAAGCTCGTGCATGGGAAAGTAGCTAGACTAAAAATACAACCCAAATCCTCTCTTCCCCTTGCTTTCACTCAAACCCACACAAAGCTATGAACCAAACAATAACATGTTCTCTCTCCCTGACAAAACGCTTTGATGAGTCGGGGAGAATGAATTCAACATAACAATCAATTTGGATTATAGAGTTTGACGCCTCTGCAGAACTCGACAGGTCAAATTCAAGTAGGGCTGCTATAGACTAATCCAATAATCTATATACACACACAACCCCTATCCTATACACGCGCTACCATCACACGCGAAGAATATCCATAGGACATCATATAGACTACAACATCTCCACTTAGTCTTCAAAAAAAACAACGATTTAAGGGGATATATCAGATAAATACATGCACTTGATGCTTTGACGTTACATAACACCGATTATGTAGGTTTTTAGACGGGGATGCGCTGTTTCGTAACTAAATTGTGCAGAACTGCATGTTCTAATCTGTGTGGACATGGACACACCTCCCCAACGGAAAAGGGGGCGTACTGCCTCAACAAGCGCTCAGCAATAATGTAAGAATGAAATGATTACATGTAACTTTTCTTGCAATGTTTTTTCAATAAACTAGTAAAGAATGACGCAGTGGATCATCCTGGAATGAATAAAGTACATAAATGTCGCGCAATTTGAAGGAAACTGCATTGATTGAAAAATCCATACAAAATTCACCCAATATTGGACAAACAGTCCAAATGTATAAAATCAAGCTCAACTGTTTACACAGACGGTCATTAAAACCAACTGTAATTGCATTGACCTTCGCGTCAATCCCCACATCACGCACGCGTGACGCGTTAGCTAGGATGCAACAAACGCTTAATATAAAAATGCCCCAAACAAATACAATATACTCCATCAAATTGGACCTCTTCTAATCCACTCACCATTTCTGGATAAGGGTAGGGCGACTGTCATTCGTGTCAGGAGTCTCTGCCAAGCCGATCTACAGAAAAACATTTCTGATCAAATCCAAGATCTAGTGTACAGTGCGTGTGTTGGTACAGGAGGCTTGCTGGATGACTGAGAAGAGACCAGCTGTGATCACGCAACTACAGACTGCGCTCGTTAGAGTGGAGGCAGAGAATTCACAAAAGAGAGAAACCACCCTCCCCCCGCCTCTTTATAAACGTCATCCCCGACAGGTCAAAGGTTGACTTGACATGACACGTGGTTTTTGGGGAATAAACAAAATAAAAGACTTCGAACAACATGTCCCAGGGGTTCTATATGGATTTCACTGAAATATTCTGGAGAGTTTGTGGTGGATTTTGTTATGCGTCAATGAGAATGGCAGACCAGATCTCGTTCAGGCATAAATTATCGCCTGTTCAAGTGGTATAGTACCGTGGAGATGCCAGAAATACAGGCGGATCTTTATCAAAGTACAGTATGCACAGTTTGGTATTATTTCATATAATAACTTCTGCATAAGTCTAACTACCATAATAGAACCATATTAGCATAGCCCTATTCGATAACAGGCTACATCTGAAAAATATTAAGTCCAAACAAAAACAAAGTGCCCATATTAACCAATGCGCAGTCAAATGGCCATTGTCACTGTCAAAGTGCCTGTCGGATAACCCAGAGCATCTCATGGCCCCTCTACTACTATGTATAAATGGATTAGGCGGGCCTCTCTCCTGCAGCTTGGAAGGACATGTACACGGATCACAAATATAAATGCAGCATGTAAAGTGTTGGTCCCATGTTTCATGAACTGAAATACAACATCCCTGAGTGCTTCTGTCTGTAGTAAAGCCCTTTTGTGGGGAAAAACTCATTCTGATTGGTGCAGCCTGGGTCCCCAGAGGGTGGGCCTGGGTCCCCAGAGGGTGGGCCTGGCTGCCAAGAGGGTGGGCCTGGGTCCCCAGAGGGTGGGCCTGGGTCCCCAGAGGGTGGGCCTGGCTGCTAAGTGGGTGGGCCTGGGTCCCCAGAGGGTGGGCCTGGGTTCCCAGAGGGTGGGCCTGGCTGCCAAGTGGGTGGGCCTGGGTCCCCAGAGGGTGGGCCTGGGTTCCCAGAGGGTGGGCCTGGGTCCCCAGAGGGTGGGCCTGGCTGCCAAGTGGGTGGGCCTGGGTCCCCAGAGGGTGGGCCTGGGTGCCCAGAGGGTGGGCCTGGCTGCCAAATGGGTGGGCCTGGGTCCCCAGAGGGTGGCCCTGGGTGCCCAGAGGGTGGGCCTGGCTGCCAAGTGGGTGGGCCTATGCCCTCCAAGAACCACCCATGGCTGCGCCCCTGCCTAGTCGTGTGAAATCCATACATTAGGGCCTTATTTCAATTGACTGATTTCCTTATATGAACTGTAACTCAGTAAAATCTTTGAAATTGTTCCATGTTGCGTTTATACATTTTGTTCAGTATACATCAGAGACTAGGCTGCGTCCCAAATGATAACTTTTTCCCTATTTAGTGCACTACTTTTGACCAGAGCCCATAGGGAATAGGGTGGCATTTGGTATTCCCTATAGAGTGCACTACTTTTGACCAGGGCCCATAGGGAATAGGGTGGCATTTGGTATTCCCTATAGAGTGCACTACTTTTGACCAGGGCCCATAGGGAATAGGGTGGCATTTGGTATTCCCTATAGAGTGCACTACTTTTGACCAGGGCCCATAGGGAATAGGGTGGCATTTGGTATTCCCTATAGAGTGCACTACTTTTGACCAGGTCCCATAGGGAATAGGGTGCCATTTGGTATTCCCTATAGAGTGCACTACTTTTGACCAGGGCCAATAGGGAATAGGGTGCCCTTTTGGAGAGCCAAACACTCTGAATTTACAAACAACAATCTGACAACACTCTGAATTTACGAACGTCCAGAGCGCACGCTGGCACTCCAGAGTGAATTTACGGAACGTCCAGAGCGCACGCTGGCACTCCAGAGTGAATTTACGGAACGTCCAGAGCGCACGCTGGCACTCCAGAGTGAATTTACGGCACTCCAGAGTGAATGTACGAACGTCCAGAGCGCACGCTGGCACTCCAGAGTGAATTTACGAACGTCCAGAGCGCACGCTGGCACTCCAGAGTGAATTTACGGAACGTCCAGAGCGCACGCTGGCACTCCAGAGTGAATTTACGGAACGTCCAGAGCGCACGCTGGCACTCCAGAGTGAATTTACGGAACGTCCAGAGCGCACGCTGGCACTCCAGAGTGAATTTACGGAACGTCCAGAGCGCACGCTGGCACTCCAGAGTGAATTTACGGAACGTCCAGAGCGCACGCTGGCACTCCAGAGTGAATTTACGGAACGTCCAGAGCGCACGCTGGCACACCAGAGTGAATTTACGGACGTCCAGAGCGCACGCTGGCACTCCAGAGTGAATTTACGAACGTCCAGAGCGCACGCAGGCACTCCAGAGTGAATTTACGGAACGTCCAGAGCGCACGCTGGAACTCCAGAGTGAATTTACGAACGTCCAGAGCGCACGCTGGAACTCCAGAGTGAATTTACGAACGTCCAGAGCGCACGCTGGAACTCCAGAGTGAATTTACGGAACGTCCAGAGCGCACGCAGGCACTCCAGAGTGAATTTACAAACGTCCAGAGCGCACGCTGGCACTCCAGAGTGAATTTACGGAACGTCCAGAGCGCACGCAGGCACTCCAGAGTGAATTTACGGAACGTCCAGAGCGCACGCAGGCACTCCAGAGTGAATTTACGAACGTCCAGAGCGCACGCTGGCACTCCAGAGTGAATTTACGGAACGTCCAGTGCGCACGCAGGCACTCCAGAGTGAATTTACGAACGTCCAGAGCGCACGCTGGCACTCCAGAGTGAATTTACGAACGTCCAGAGCGCACGTTGGCACTCCAGAGTGAATTTACGGAACGTCCAGAGCGCACGCTGGCACTCCAGAGTGAATTTACGGAACGTCCAGAGCGCACGCTGGCACTCCAGAGTGAATTTACGGAACGTCCAGAGCGCACGCTGGCACTGCAGAGTGAATTTACGGAACGTCCAGAGCGCACGCTGGCACTCCAGAGTGAATTTACGGAACGTCCAGAGCGCACGCTGGCACTCCAGAGTGAATTTACGGAACGTCCAGAGCGCACGCTGGCACTCCAGAGTGAATTTACGGACGTCCAGAGCGCACGCTGGCACTCCAGAGTGAATTTACGAACGTCCAGAACGCACGCTGGCACTCCAGAGTGAATTTACGAACGTCCAGAGCGCACGCTGGAACTCCAGAGTGAATGTACGAACGTCCAGAGCGCACGCTGGCACTCCAGAGTGAATTTACGAACGTCCAGAGCGCACGCAGGCACTCCAGAGTGAATTTACAAACGCACCCTAAAGCTAACTGGCGAAGCGGCTATGGTTTCCATGGTTTCCAGGTGTTTGATGCCGTTCCATTTGCTCCGTTCCGGACCCTCGGCAGCCTCCTGTGGCCGACATACAGGGGGAATTCTCAATAAGTGGGACCCCTTTTTGCGTTTCTGTCTTCTGTAACCTCTTCAGACATCTATCCAACATAACACATGATACATTTCTGAAATCCACAAGATGTTTCCTAATCACAAAAAATCAGTTGGACTCGCTCTACTTTAACATTGGCGTCCCACAAGTGTCCATATTAGGCCCTCTTCTGTTTACCATCTATATAAATGATCTCCCACCTGCTTGCCCACAAGATGACATGCAGATGTATGCAGACAATACAGTCCTGTATGTACTGTCAAAAAACAGACAACATGCTGTTAACAAGTTAACTGAAGCTATGGGCCATGTCTCTAAATGGTTGGCTGATTCTTGCCTGCATTTAAACATTCACAAGACTGGTTGGATGTACTTCTGTAAGAAAACCATTGATTCTAACCAACGAGCTGTTCCGGTCAATGGGGAGAAACTCAACAGCTGTTCCGGTCAATGGGGAGAAACTCAACAGCTGTTCCGGTCAATGGGGAGAAACTCAACAGCTGTTCCGGTCAATGGGGAGAAACTCAAATGTTGTGTCTAATTTCAATTATCTCGGCATCATTTTGGACTCCCAACTTCATGTTCAAGAAACAGGTGAAGGTGTTGGTGGTTAACACGGTCATGTTTGGATTAAGCTTTAGGTTTACAAGACCTTCCTCTGGAGGCCACCGAACTATGTAGGTATGATGTTCTACCCATCTGAGTTATAGCATCACATGCTGGTCACTAGTAGGAGCTACCATTCAGAAACCAATTGAATCGCTCCACAAACACTTTTATATTACAAACCAAAACAGTTACCACCATTGTCACATCATTTACAAACATCATGTATTCAGTCTGGGCAGCTTTAAGTCTTTAAGATCCTGCATGGTCTTGCTCCTGCACCTCGGCCGGCATGTCACGCTCAAGGAGAGCACCTCCAGGACAACTAGGGCAGTAACTAGAGGGGACTGCGTTGTCCCTTTTCCACACTGTAAACTGGGACAACCCTCCCTCTCAGTAAGAGCTATGACATACTGGAATACTCTGCACATGGACTTGAGAAACTGCACTGATTACTACTCTTACATTTCAATTGAAAACATGGCTGAAATGCATCCAAACCTGTACGCATTAGTTATCTGTGGTTCCTCATGTTCCTGGTGATCGTGTTGTTATTATGAATAGCTTGTTTGCATTGTTTTCAGTGAGTATTTTGTATTTGCGTAGTGGCTGTGTAATGGCCCTTAACGGCCCAGGGACGACGGGTGCAAGTTATCTTCTGTCTAACCCCGGCTCATTTACATGGATGTAGCATCACTGGAATATTGATGTTGATTCATGTGAACTGTCCCCTATAAATACAGAAATACATGTACACTGAGTCAAACACATCGTTTCAGTTTTTTATTTAACTAGGCAAGTCAGTTCAGAACACATTCTTATTTACAATGGTGGCCTAGGAACAGTGGGTTAACTGCCTTGTTCAGGGAAAAAACAACAGATTTTTACCTTGTGGTTTCTCTGTAAGGGCTTAGTAACAATATCTTGTTATTTCTTGTCAAACCAAGAAATAAACGCGTCAAGATTAAGATGTCCCAGTTTATATGATGTCCCGTTCTTTCCCAAATTCACCCTAAATTCGTGACAGGCTGTGACTCTCAGACCTAACGGGACTGTCACAGTCACATACAAGCAAAAAATGTGTAAAAGAAATGGAGCGCTATTTGCCTTTGTTGTGTCTTTTACACATCTGTGGGCCAAGGATCAGCATGCGCAAGGCACCTTCTTCTTCTGTGGATTTTAAATGGCTGTTGGCAACTAACTTAAAGGTGCATTACCGCCACCAACTGGACTGGAGTGTGGACCAGAGACAGGGAAGGTCTAAATCCTACCCAATAATCTGGTCTCCCTAAACTAAGGAAACAGAATACATAATTAAATACTACATCCCCTGATGTTTTTCCCCACTAGTTCACTTGATCCTGGCTCTTCAAGCCCATTACTCCTCAAATCTAATAACAATCGCTCCCTTTCACATGTTTCTGCCACTGAAATAGAACATGTTCCACTGTCTCCATCTCCTCCTGACAATGATCACACCTCCCAGTCGGATGTTTCCCCACCACTTTCAACTTAAGGTTTAGCCTTGTGTGTCCCAATCTCAGCCTTGGGACTACACTTTCCTCCCTTCTCTCTCGGCCTGAGGACCCCCCCACCTGTTCCTGGATCTTATACAGGTGTCTTCCCTTTCTCTCCCTGTTCCTGGATCTTATACAGGTGTCTTCCCTTTCTCTCCCTGTTCCTGGATCTTATACAGGTGTCTTCCCTTTCTCTCCCTGTTCCTGGATCTTATACAGGTGTCTTCCCTTTCTCTCCCTGTTCCTGGATCTTATACAGGTGTCTTCCCTTTCTCTCCCTGTTCCTGGATCTTATACAGGTGTCTTCCCTTTCTCTCCCTGTTCCTGGATCTTATACAGGTGTCTTCCCTTTCTCTCCCTGTTCCTGGATGTTATACAGGTGTCTTCCCTTTCTCTCTCTGTTCCTGGATCTTATACAGGTGTCTTCCCTTTCTCTCCCTGTTCCTGGATCTTATACAGGTGTCTTCCTTTTCTCTCCCTGTTCCTGGATCTTATACAGGTGTCTTCCCTTTCTCTCTCTGTTCCTGGATCTTATACAGGTGTCTTCCCTTTCTCTCTCTGTTCCTGGATCTTATACAGGTGTCTTCCATTTCTCTCCCTGTTCCTGGATCTTATACAGGTGTCTTCCCTTTCTCTCCCTGTTCCTGGATCTTATACAGGTGTCTTCTCTTTCTCTCCCTGTTCCTGGATCTTATACAGGTGTCCTCCCTTTCTCTCTCTGTTCCTGGATCTTATACAGGTGTCTTCCCTTTCTCTCCCTGTTCCTGGATCTTATACAGGTGTCTTCCCTTTCTCTCCCTGTTCCTGGATCTTATACAGGTGTCTTCCCTTTCTCTCTCTGTTCCTGGATCTTATACAGGTGTCTTCCCTTTCTCTCCCTGTTCCTGGATCTTATACAGGTGTCTTCCCTTTCTCTCCCTGTTCCTGGATGTTATACAGGTGTCTTCCCTTTCTCTCTCTGTTCCTGGATCTTATACAGGTGTCTTCCCTTTCTCTCCCTGTTCCTGGATCTTATACAGGTGTCTTCCTTTTCTCTCCCTGTTCCTGGATCTTATACAGGTGTCTTCCCTTTCTCTCTCTGTTCCTGGATCTTATACAGGTGTCTTCCCTTTCTCTCTCTGTTCCTGGATCTTATACAGGTGTCTTCCATTTCTCTCCCTGTTCCTGGATCTTATACAGGTGTCTTCCCTTTCTCTCCCTGTTCCTGGATCTTATACAGGTGTCTTCCCTTTCTCTCCCTGTTCCTGGATCTTATACAGGTGTCTTCTCTTTCTCTCCCTGTTCCTGGATCTTATACAGGTGTCTTCCATTTCTCTCCCTGTTCCTGGATCTTATACAGGTGTCTTCCATTTCTCTCCCTGTTCCTGGATCTTATACAGGTGTCTTCCATTTCTCTCCCTGTTCCTGGATCTTATACAGGTGTCTTCTCTTTCTCTCCCTGTTCCTGGATCTTATACAGGTGTCCTTCCTTTCTCTCCCTGTTCCTGGATCTTATACAGGTGTCCTCCCTTTCTCTCCCTGTTCCTGGATCTTATACAGGTGTCTTCCCTTTCTCTCTCTGTTCCTGGATCTTATACAGGTGTCCTCCCTTTCTCTCCCTGTTCCTGGATCTTATACAGGTGTCCTCCCTTTCTCTCCCTGTTCCTGGATGTTCTACAGGGGTCTTCCCTTTCTCTCCCTGTTCCTGGATCTTATACAGGTGTCTTCCCTTTCTCTCCCTGTTCCTGGATCTTATACAGGTGTCTTCCCTTTCTCTCTCTGTTCCTGGATCTTATACAGGTGTCCTCCCTTTCTCTCCCTGTTCCTGGATCTTATACAGGTGTCTTCCCTTTCTCTCCCTGTTCCTGGATCTTATACAGGTGTCCTCCCTTTCTCTCCCTGTTCCTGGATCTTATACAGGTGTCCTCCCTTTCTCTCCCTGTTCCTGGATGTTCTACAGGGGTCTTCCCTTTCTCTCCCTGTTCCTGGATCTTATACAGGTGTCTTCCCTTTCTCTCCCTGTTCCTGGATCTTATACAGGTGTCCTCCCTTTCTCTCTCTGTTCCTGGATCTTATACAGGTGTCCTCCCTTTCTCTCCCTGTTCCTGGATCTTATACAGGTGTCGTCCCTTTCTCTCCCTGTTCCTGGATCTTATACAGGTGTCCTCCCTTTCTCTCCCTGTTCCTGGATCTTATACAGGTGTCTTCCCTTTCTCTCCCTGTTCCTGGATGTTATACAGGTGTCTTCCCTTTCTCTCCCTGTTCCTGTATCTTATACAGGTGTCTTCCCTTTCTCTCCCTGTTCCTGGATCTTATACAGGTGTCCTCCCTTTCTCTCTCTGTTCCTGGATCTTATACAGGTGTCGTCCCTTTCTCTCCCTGTTCCTGGATGTTATACAGGTGTCTTCCCTTTCTCTCTCTGTTCCTGGATCTTATACAGGTGTCCTCCCTTTCTCTCCCTGTTCCTGGATGTTCTACAGGTGTCCTCCCTTTCTCTCCCTGTTCCTGGATCTTATACAGGTGTCCTCCCTTTCTCTCCCTGTTCCTGGATCTTATACAGGTGTCCTCCCTTTCTCTCCCTGTTCCTGGATGTTCTACAGGGGTCTTCCCTTTCTCTCCCTGTTCCTGGATCTTATACAGGTGTCTTCCCTTTCTCTCCCTGTTCCTGGATCTTATACAGGTGTCCTCCCTTTCTCTCTCTGTTCCTGGATCTTATACAGGTGTCCTCCCTTTCTCTCCCTGTTCCTGGATCTTATACAGGTGTCGTCCCTTTCTCTCCCTGTTCCTGGATCTTATACAGGTGTCCTCCCTTTCTCTCCCTGTTCCTGGATCTTATACAGGTGTCTTCCCTTTCTCTCCCTGTTCCTGGATGTTATACAGGTGTCTTCCCTTTCTCTCCCTGTTCCTGTATCTTATACAGGTGTCTTCCCTTTCTCTCCCTGTTCCTGGATCTTATACAGGTGTCCTCCCTTTCTCTCTCTGTTCCTGGATCTTATACAGGTGTCGTCCCTTTCTCTCCCTGTTCCTGGATGTTATACAGGTGTCTTCCCTTTCTCTCTCTGTTCCTGGATCTTATACAGGTGTCCTCCCTTTCTCTCCCTGTTCCTGGATGTTCTACAGGTGTCCTCCCTTTCTCTCCCTGTTCCTGGATCTTATACAGGTGTCTTCCCTTTCTCTCCCTGTTCCTGGATCTTATACAGGTGTCCTCCCTTTCTCTCCCTGTTCCTGGATCTTATACAGGTGTCTTCCCTTTCTCTCCCTGTTCCTGGATCTTATACAGGTGTCTTCCCTTTCTCTCCCTGTTCCTGGATCTTATACAGGTGTCTTCCCTTTCTCTCCCTGTTCCTGGATGTTATACAGGTGTCTTCCCTTTCTCTCCCTGTTCCTGGATCTTATACAGGTGTCCTTCCTTTCTCTCCCTGTTCCTGGATCTTATACAGGTGTCCTCCCTTTCTCTCCCTGTTCCTGGATCTTATACAGGTGTCTTCCCTTTCTCTCTCTGTTCCTGGATCTTATACAGGTGTCCTCCCTTTCTCTCCCTGTTCCTGGATCTTATACAGGTGTCCTCCCTTTCTCTCCCTGTTCCTGGATGTTCTACAGGGGTCTTCCCTTTCTCTCCCTGTTCCTGGATCTTATACAGGTGTCCTCCCTTTCTCTCTCTGTTCCTGGATCTTATACAGGTGTCCTCCCTTTCTCTCCCTGTTCCTGGATCTTATACAGGTGTCCTCCCTTTCTCTCCCTGTTCCTGGATCTTATACAGGTGTCCTCCCTTTCTCTCCCTGTTCCTGGATCTTATACAGGTGTCTTCCCTTTCTCTCCCTGTTCCTGGATGTTATACAGGTGTCTTCCCTTTCTCTCCCTGTTCCTGGATCTTATACAGGTGTCTTCCCTTTCTCTCCCTGTTCCTGGATCTTATACAGGTGTCTTCCCTTTCTCTCACTGTTCCTGGATCTTATACAGGTGTCTTCCCTTTCTCTCCCTGTTCCTGGATCTTATACAGGTGTCCTCCCTTTCTCTCCCTGTTCCTGGATCTTATACAGGTGTCTTCCCTTTCTCTCCCTGTTCCTGGATCTTATACAGGTGTCTTCCCTTTCTCTCCCTGTTCCTGGATCTTATACAGGTGTCTTCCCTTTCTCTCCCTGTTCCTGGATCTTATACAGGTGTCTTCCCTTTCTCTCCCTGTTCCTGGATCTTATACAGGTGTCTTCCCTTTCTCTCTCTGTTCCTGGATCTTATACAGGTGTCTTCCCTTTCTCTCTCTGTTCCTGGATCTTATACAGGTGTCTTCCCTTTCTCTCCCTGTTCCTGGATCTTATACAGGTGTCTCCCCTTTCTCTCCCTGTTCCTGGATGTTATACAGGTGTCTTCCCTTTCTCTCCCTGTTCCTGGATCTTATACAGGTGTCCTCCCTTTCTCTCTCTGTTCCTGGATCTTATACAGGTGTCCTCCCTTTCTCTCTCTGTTCCTGGATCTTATACAGGTGTCTCCCCTTTCTCTCCCTGTTCCTGGATGTTATACAGGTGTCTTCCCTTTCTCTCTCTGTTCCTGGATCTTATACAGGTGTCTTCCCTTTCTCTCCCTGTTCCTGGATCTTATACAGGTGTCTTCCCTTTCTCTCTCTGTTCCTGGATCTTATACAGGTGTCTTCCCTTTCTCTCTCTGTTCCTGGATCTTATACAGGTGTCCTTCCCTTTCTCTCTATGTTTCCTGGGATATTATACAGGTGTCTTCCCTTTCATCTCCTATGTTCCTGGATCTATACAGGTGTCCTCCCTTCTCTATCCTGTGTCCTGGATCTTATACAGGTGTCATTCCCTTTCTCTCCCTGTTCCTGGATCTTATACAGGTGTCTCCCTTTCTCTCCCTGTTCCTGGATGTTATACAGGTGTCTTCCCTTTCTCTCCCTGTTCCTGGATCTTATACAGGTGTCTTCCCTTTCTCTCCCTGTTCCTGGATCTTATACAGGTGTCTATTCCCTTTCTCTCTCTCTGTTCCTGGATCTTATACAGGTGTCTTCCCTTTCTCTCTCTGTTCCTGGATCTTATACAGGTGTCCTCCCTTTCTCTCCCTGTTCCTGGATCTTATACAGGTGTCTTCCCTTTCTCTCCCTGTTCCACAACTCTGACCATTAGTTTTGAACCACTGTTCTTATGAACCCCTTGGTCTCTGCTTTACTGATTGACATTTCCATCTCAACATTAGGATGTTTTAAGAGGCTGCTTGGCAATGATATCCACTTCCTCATTCCCCTCTACTCCCACATGATCTGGTAGCCAGAGGAACATCCCAAATACCACAATCTGTCTCACCCTATACAAGTACTGCAAGACCTCATTCAATACATCCTGTGTGCTCTGAGACACACATGAATTTAAGCTCATCAGTGCTGCACATGAGTCAGAGCAGATGACTTGCACAAGGTACCCCTATCAGACTTAACATATGGACCCATGACATCACACATCCATCATGCTACGGTATTTCAGTATTTCAATAATCCAGGATATTTTAACTATTCTGTTCTTGCCACGGATATTACAATGACCAGCCCTCTTTCAATCGATTCAAAACATTAATCCTTTCCTCCCTTCTCCCTCTCTCCTTCCTTACCCTCCTCTCCTCCCACTGTCCTCCCTTCTTCTCCCCCCTTCCATTTCCCTCTCCTCCTCCTTCCCCTCTCTTCCCCTCCTCCTTTTCTCCCCAGAGTCCCCATTGATCTAACAAGGATGGATTGGTGAGTCAAAGCAATCCTAACCTAGCTTCCACTTATCCAGCCACAGGTCAGTGATTATTGACTAGTATTAGAACAACACAGGGCATGATTATCTGCTGCTCCCAGATTTGTTTGACTGTCTTGTCAAATCCTACATGACAATGACCACAGGAGTTGGCAAGACAGCACACAAACAGATCTGGGACCAGGCTACTGTGCTGCTGCTACTTCTGCTGCTACCGGTCCCTCCTCTTCCCTTTCCTCAGGCTCCATGTCCCTATCATCAAGGAGAGAGGAAGGAAAGGAGGAAGGATGCATAAAGTATTAGAATGGGTCCTGAGCTGCAGGTTCCTCTTCCCTTTCCTCAGGCTCCATGTCCCTATCATCAAGGAGAGATGAAGGAAAGGAGGAAGGATGCATAAAGTATTAGAATGGGTCCTGAGCTGCTACCGGTCCCTCCTCTTCCCTTTCCTCAGGCTCCATGTCCCTATCATCAAGGAGGGAGGACGGAAAGGAGGAAGGATGCATAAAGTATTAGAATGGGCCCTGAGCTGCTACCGGTCCCTCCTCTTCCCTTTCCTCAGGCTCCATGTCCCTATCACCAAGGAGGGAGGAAGGAAAGGAGGAAGGATGCATAAAGTATTAGAATGGGTCCTGAGCTGCTTGTCCCTCTTCCCTTCCCTCAGGCTCTATGTCCCTATCATCAAGGAGAGAGGAAGGAAAGGAGGAAGGATGCATAAAGTATTAGAATGTGCCCTGAGCGGCTGGTCCCTCTTCCCTTCCCTCAGGCTCTATGTCCCTATCACCAAGGAGAGAGGAAGGAAAGGAGGAAGGATGCATAAAGTATTAGAATGGGTCCTGAGCTGCAGGTCCCTCTACCCTTCCCTCAGGCTATATGTCCCTATCATCAAGGAGAGAGGAAGGAAAGGAGGAAGGATGCATAAAGTATTAGAATGGGCCCTGAGCTGCTGGTCCCTCTTCCCTTCCCTCAGGCTCTATGACCCTATCATCAAGGAGAGAGGAAGGAAAGGAGGAAGGATGAATAAAGTATTAGAATGGGTCCTGAGCTGCTGGTCCCTCTTCCCTTCCCTCAGGCTCTATGACCCTATCATCAAGGAGAGAGGAAGGAAAGGAGGAAGGATGAATAAAGTATTAGAATGGGTCCTGAGCGGCTGGTCCCTCTTCTTCCCTCAGGCTCTATGTCCCTATCATCAAGGAGAGAGGAAGGAAAGGAGGAAGGATGAATAAAGTATTAGAATGGGTCCTGAACTGCTGGTCCCTCTTCTCTTCCCTCAGGCTCTATGTCCCTATCATCAAGGAGAGAGGAAGGAAAGGAGGAAGGATGCATAAAGTATTAGAATGGGTCCTGAGCTGCTGGTCCCTCTTCTCTTCCCTCAGGCTCTATGTCCCTATCATCAAGGAGGAGGAAGGAAAGGAGGGAAGGATGAATAAAGTATTAGAATGGGTCCTGAGCTGCTGGTCCCTCTTCCATTCCCTCAGGCTCTATGTCCCTATCACCAAGGAGAGAGGAAGGAAAGGAGGAAGGATGAATAAAGTATTAGAATGGGTCCTGAGCTGCAGGTTCCTCTTCCCTTCCCTCAGGCTCTATGTCCCTATCATCAAGGAGAGAGGAAGGAAAGGAGGAAGGATGCATAAAGTATTAGAATGGGTCCTGAGCTGCTGGTCCCTCCTCTTCCCTCAGGCTCTATGTCCCTATCATCAAGGAGAGAGGAAGGAAAGGAGGAAGGATGAATAAAGTATTAGAATGGGTCCTGAGCTGCTGGTCCCTCTTCCATTCCCTCAGGCTCTATGTCCCTATCACCAAGGAGAGAGGAAGGAAAGGAGGAAGGATGCATAAAGTATTAGAATGGGTCCTGAGCTGCTGGTCCATCCTCTTCCCTTCCCTCAGGCTCTATGTCCCTATCACCAAGGAGGGAGGAAGGAAAGGAGGAAGGATGAATAAAGTATTAGAATGGGTCCTGAGCTGCTGGTCCCTCTTCCCTTCCCTCAGGCTCTATGTCCCTATCATCAAGGAGAGAGGAAGGAAAGGAGGAAGGATGCATAAAGTATTAGAATGGGTCCTGAGCTGCTTCCCTTCCCTCAGGCTCTGAGAACAGCAGAACACCACGTCCAACAGCAGACATTTAGACAGGAATGTCATCTCTCAACAGAGCATGACAAACAGGAAAAACTCATTCCTGGAAACGAACATTTTGCAGTCTTTTTATTTATTTTATTTAACTAGGCAAGTCAGTTAAGAACAAATTCTTATTTACAATGACGGCCTACCGGAAGGCAAAAGTCCTCCTGCGGGGACGGGGGCTGGGATTAAAAATAAAAATATAGGACAAAACACACATCACGACAAGAGAGACAACACAACACTACATAAAGAGAGACCTAAGACAACAACATAGCATGGCAGCAACACATGACAACACAGCAGTAGAACAAACATGGTAGTAACACAGCCATGGTAGTAACACAGCATGGTAGTAACACAGCATGGTAGTAACACAGCATGTAGTAACACAGCATGGTAGTAACACAGCATGGTAGTAACACAGCATGGTAGTAACACAGCATGGTAGTAACACAACATGGTAGTAACACAACATGGTAGTAACACAGCATGGTAGTAACACAGCATGGTAGTAACACAACATGACAACAACATGGTAGTAACACAACATGACAACAACATGGTAGTAACACAGCATGGTAGTAACACAACATGGTAGTAACACAGCATGGTAGTAACACAGCATGGTAGTAACACAGCATGGTAGTAACACAGCATGGTAGTAACACAGCATGGTAGTAACACAGCATGGTAGTAAACACAGGTAGTAACACAGCATGGTAGTAACACAACATGGTAGTAACACAACATGTGTAACACGCATGGTAGTAACACGCATGGTAGTAACACAACATGACAACAACATGGTAGTAACACAACATGACAACAACATGTAGTAACACAGCATGGTAGTAAACACACATGGTAGTAACACAACATGGTAGATAACACAGCATGGTAGTAACACAGCATGGTAGTAAACACAGCATGGTAGTAACACAGCATGGTAGTAACACAGCATGGTAGTAACACAACATGGTAGTAACACAGCATGGTAGTAACACAGCATGGTAGTAACACAGCATGGTAGTAACACAACATGGTAGTAACACAACATGGTAGTAACACAGCATGGTAGTAACACAGCATGGTAGTAACACAGCATGGTAGTAACACAGCATGGTAGTAACACAACATGGTAAACAAACATGGTAGTAACACAGCATGGTAGTAACACAGCATGGTAGTAACACAGCATGGTAGTAACACAACATGGTAGTAACACAACATGGTAGTAACACAGCATGGTAGTAACACAACATGGTAGTAACACAGCATGGTAGTAACACAACATGGTAGTAACACAGCATGGTAGTAACACAACATGGTAGTAACACAGCATGGTAGTAACACAACATGGTAGTAACACAGCATGGTAGTAACACAGCATGGTAGTAACACAACATGGTAGTAACACAGCATGGTAGTAACACAACATGGTAGTAACACAGCATGGTAGTAACACAACATGACAACAACATGGTAGCAACACAACATGGCAGCAGCACAAAACATGGTACAAATATTATTTGTCACAGAAAACAACACAAAGGGCAAGGTCGAGACAACAACACATCACGCGAAGCAGCCACAACAGTCAGTAAGAGAGTCCATGATGGACTCTTTGAATGAAGAGATGTGGAGACAAAACTGTCCAGAGTCAGCAGATAACATCCAGTACTGTGTTTGTGTGTCGATCATCAACCGATATGCTGACTGTGTCTATGTCTGTGTATGCTGACTGTGTCTATGTCTGTGTATGCTGACTGTGTCTGTGTATACTGACTGTGTCTGTGTCTGTGTATGCTGACTGTGTCTGTGTATACTGACTGTGTCTGTGTATGCTGACTCTATGTCTGTGTATGCTGACTGTGTATATGTCTGTGTATGCTGACTGTGTCTATGTCTGTGTATGCTGACTGTGTCTATGTCTGTGTATGCTGACTGTGTCTATGTCTGTGTATGCTGACTGTGTCTATGTCTGTGTATGCTGACTGTGTCTATGTCTGTGTACGCTGACTGTGTCTATGTCTGTGTACGCTGACTGTGTCTATGTCTGTGTATGCTGACTGTGTCTATGTCTGTGTATGCTGACTGTGTCTATGTCTGTGTATGCTGACTCTATGTCTGTGTATGCTGACTGTGTCTATGTCTGTGTAGCTGACTGTGTCTATGTCTGTGTATGCTGACTGTCTGTGTCTGTGTATGCTGACTGTGTCTATGTCTGTGTATACTGACTGTGTATATGTCTGTGTATGCTGACTGTGTCTATGTCTGTGTATGCTGACTGTGTCTATGTCTGTGTATGCTGACTCTATGTCTGTGTATGCTGACTGTGTATATGTCTGTGTATGCTGACTGTGTCTATGTCTGTGTATGCTGACTGTGTATATGTCTGTGTACGCTGACTGTGTCTATGTCTGTGTACGCTGACTGTGTCTATGTCTGTGTATGCTGACTGTGTCTATGTCTGTGTATGCTGACTCTATGTCTGTGTATGCTGACTGTGTCTATGTCTGTGTATGCTGACTGTGTCTATGTCTGTGTATGCTGACTGTGTCTGTGTCTGTGTATGCTGACTGTGTATATGTCTGTGTATACTGACTGTGTATATGTCTGTGTATGCTGACTGTGTCTATGTCTGTGTATACTGACTGTGTATATGTCTGTGTATACTGACTGTGTATATGTCTGTGTATGCTGACTGTGTCTATGTCTGTGTATGCTGACTGTGTCTATGTCTGTGTATGCTGACTGTCTATGTCTGTGTATGCTGACTGTGTCTATGTCTGTGTATGCTGACTGTGTCTATGTCTGTGTATGCTGACTGTGTCTATGTCTGTGTATGCTGACTCTATGTCTGTGTATACTGACTGTGTATATGTCTGTGTATGCTGACTGTCTATGTCTGTGTATGCTGACTGTGTCTATGTCTGTGTATGCTGACTGTCTATGTCTGTGTATGCTGACTGTGTCTATGTCTGTGTATGCTGACTCTATGTCTGTGTATACTGACTGTGTATATGTCTGTGTATGCTGACTGTCTATGTCTGTGTATGCTGACTGTGTCTATGTCTGTGTATGCTGACTCTATGTCTGTGTATACTGACTGTGTATATGTCTGTGTATGCTGACTGTGTATGCTGACTGTGTCTATGTCTGTGTACGTGACTCTATGTCTGTGTATACTGACTGTTATAGTCGTGTATGGTGACTGTGATATTGACTCTATGTCTGTGTATACTGACTGTGTATATGTCTGTGTATGCTGACTGTGTATGCTGACTGTGTCTATGTCTGTGTATACTGACTGTGTATATGTCTGTGTATGCTGACTGTGTATGCTGACTGTGTCTATGTCTGTGTATACTGACTGTGTCTATGTCTGTGTATGCTGACTGTGTATGCTGACCGTGTCTATGTCTGTGTATACTGACTGTGTATATGTCTGTGTATGCTGACTGTGTATATGTCTGTGTATGCTGACTGTGTCTATGTCTGTGTATGCTGACTGTGTCTATGTCTGTGTATACTGACTGTGTCTATGTCTGTGTATGCTGACTGTGTCTGTGTCTGTGTATACTGACTGTGTCTGTGTCTGTGTATGCTGACTGTGTCTGTGTCTGTGTCTGTGTATGCTGACTGTGTCTATGTCTGTGTATGCTGACTCTATGTCTGTGTATACTGACTGTGTATATGTCTGTGTATGCTGACTGTGTATGCTGACTGTGTCTATGTCTGTGTATGCTGACTCTATGTCTGTGTATACTGACTGTGTATATGTCTGTGTATGGTGACTGTGTATGCTGACTCTATGTCTGTGTATACTGACTGTGTATATGTCTGTGTATGCTGACTGTGTATGCTGACTGTGTCTATGTCTGTGTATACTGACTGTGTATATGTCTGTGTATGCTGACTGTGTATGCTGACTGCTATGTCTGTGTATACTGACTGTGTCTATGTCTGTGTATGCTGACTGTGTATGCTGACCGTGTCTATGTCTGTGTATACTGACTGTGTATATGTCTGTGTATGCTGACTGTGTATATGTCTGTGTATGCTGACGGTTCTATTGTGTATGCTGACTGTGTCTATGTCTGTGTATACTGACTGTGTCTATGTCTGTGTATGCTGACTGTGTCTGTGTCTGTGTATACTGACTGTGTCTGTGTCTGTGTATGCTGACTGTGTCTGTGTCTGTGTATGCTGACTGTGTCTATGTCTGTGTATGCTGACTGTGCTATTTCTGGTTGCTGACTGTGTATATGTCTGTGTATGCTGACTGTGTATATGTCTGTGTATGCTGACTGTGTCTATGTCTGTGTATGCTGACTGTGTCTATGTCTGTGTATACTGACTGTGTCTATGTCTGTGTATGCTGACTCTATGTCTGTGTATACTGACTGTGTCTATGTCTGTGTATACTGACTGTGTCTATGTCTGTGTATGCTGACTGTGTCTATGTCTGTGTATGCTGACTGTGTATATGTCTGTGTATGCTGACTGTGTATATGTCTGTGTATGCTGACTGTGTATATGTATGCTGACTGGTATGTCTGTGTATGTGACTGTGTCTATGTCTGTGTATGCTGACTGTATGTGTGTGTATGCTGACTGTGTCTATGTATGCTGACTGTATGTCTGTGTATGCTGACTGTGTATATGTCTGTGTATGCTGACTGTGTATATGTCTGTGTATGCTGACTGTGTATATGTATGCTGACTGTATGTCTGTGTATGCTGACTGTGTCTATGTCTGTGTATGCTGACTGTGTCTGTGTCTGTGTATGCTGACTGTGTCTATGTCTGTGTATGCTGACTGTGTCTATGTCTGTGTATGCTGACTGTGTCTATGTCTGTGTATGCTGACTGTGTATATGTCTGTGTATGCTGACTGTGTATATGTATGCTGACTGTATGTCTGTGTATGCTGACTGTGTCTATGTCTGTGTATGCTGACTGTATGTCTGTGTATGCTGACTGTGTCTATGTCTGTGTATGCTGACTGTATGTCTGTGTATGCTGACTGTGTCTATGTCTGTGTATGCTGACTGTGTATATGTCTGTGTATGCTGACTGTGTATATGTCTGTGTATGCTGACTGTGTATATGTCTGTGTATGCTGACTGTATGTCTGTGTATGCTGACTGTGTATGTCTGTGTATGCTGACTGTGTATGTCTGTGTATGCTGACTGTCTATGTCTGTGTATACTGACTGTCTATGTCTGTGTATGCTGACTGTGTCTATGTCTGTGTATGCTGACTGTATGTCTGTGTATGCTGACTGTGTCTATGTCTGTGTATGCTGACTGTGTATATGTCTGTGTATGCTGACTGTGTATATGTCTGTGTATGCTGACTGTGTATATGTCTGTGTATGCTGACTGTGTATATGTCTGTGTATGCTGACTGTGTATATGTCTGTGTATGCTGACTGTATGTCTGTGTATGCTGACTGTATGTCTGTGTATGCTGACTGTGTATATGTCTGTGTATGCTGACTGTGTATATGTCTGTGTATGCTGACTGTGTATGTCTGTGTAAACTCCTGCTCCACAACACCTGCTGCGGTTGGTCTTTTAGAAAGAATAACTGAGACACACTAAGAGGCATAGTGATTGTATCGACCATAGTGAGGCATAGTGATTGTATCGACCATAGTGATTGTATCGACCATAGTGAGGCATAGTGATTGTATCGACCATAGTGAGGCATAGTGATTGTATCGACCATAGCGAGGCATAGTGATTGTATCGACCATAGTGATTGTATCGACCATAGTGAGGCATAGTGATTGTATCGACCATAGTGGAGGCCATAGTGATGTATCGAACATAGTGAGGCATAGTGATTGTATGACCATAGTGAGGCATAGTGGTGTTAGTCGAAACATAGTGAGGCATAGTGAGTATCGACCATAGTGAGGCATAGTGATTGTATCGACCATAGTGAGGCATAGTGATTGTATCGACCATGTGTAGGCCATAGTGATGTATCGCCATAGGAGGCATATGTGATGTATAGACCATAGTGAGGCATAGTGATTGTATTGACCATAGTGAGCATAGTGAGTGTATCGACCATAGTGAGGCATAGTGATTGTATCGACCATAGTGAGGCATAGTGATTGTATCGACCATAGTGAGGCATAGTGATTGTATCGACCATAGTGAGGCATAGTGATTGTATCGACCATAGTGATTGTATCGACCATAGTGATTGTATCGACCATAGTGAGGTATAGTGATTGTATCGACCATAGTGAGGCATAGTGATTGTATCGACCATAGTGAGGCATAGTGATTGTATCGACCATAGTGATTGTATCGACCATAGTGATTGTATCGACCATAGTGATTGTATCGACCATAGTGAGGTATAGTGATTGTATCGACCATAGTGAGGCATAGTGATTGTATCGACCATAGTGAGGCATAGTGATTGTATCGACCACAGTGAGGCATAGTGAGTGTATCGACCACAGTGAGGCATAGTGATTGTACCGACCATAGTGAGGCATAGTGATTGTATCGACCATAGTGAGGTATAGTGATTGTATCGACCATAGTGAGGCATAGTGATTGTATCGACCACAGTGAGGCATAGTGAGTGTATCGACCATAGTGAGGCATAGTGATTGTATCGACCACAGTGAGGCATAGTGATTGTACCGACCATAGTGAGGCATAGTGATTGTATCGACCATAGTGAGGCATAGTGAGTGATCGACATAGGAGGCATAGTGATTGTATCGACCATAGTGAGGCATAGTGAGTGTATCGACCATAGTGAGGCATAGTGATTGTATCGACCATAGTGATTGTATCGACCATAGTGATTGTATCGACCATAGTGAGGTATAGTGATTGTATCGACCATAGTGAGGCATAGTGATTGTATCGACCATAGTGAGGCATAGTGATTGTATCGACCATAGTGAGGCATAGTGATTGTGTCGACCATAGTGAGGCATAGTGATTGTATCGATCATAGTGATTGTATCGACCACAGTGAGGCATAGTGATTGTATCGACCATAGTGAGGCATAGTGATTGTATCGACCATAGTGAGGCATAGTGATTGTGTCGACCATAGTGAGGCATAGTGATTGTATCGACCATAGTGATTGTATCAACCACAGTGAGGATAGTGAGTGATTGACCATAGTGAGGCATAGTGATTGTATCGACCATAGTGAGTGATCGACCATAGTGGAACATACTGAGTGTATCGACCATAGTGAGGTAGTGATGATGACTAGTGATTGTATCGACCCTAGTGAGGCATAGTGAGTGTATCGACCCTAGTGAGGCATAGTGATTGTATCGACGACATAGTGAGGCATAGTGAGATGTATCGACCATAGTGCGGATAGATGATTGTATCGACCATAGTGAGGCATAGTGATTGTATTGACCATAGTGAGGCATAGTGATTGTACCGACCATAGTGATTGTACCGACCATAGTGAGGCATAGTGATTGTATTGACCATAGTGAGGCATAGTGATTGTATTGACCACAGTGAGGCATAGTGATTGTACCGACCATAGTGAGGCATAGTGATTGTATCGACCATAGTGAGGCATAGTGATTGTATCGACCACAGTGAGGCATAGTGAGTGTATCGACCATAGTGAGGCATAGTGATTGTATCGACCACAGTGAGGCATAGTGATTGTTACGCCTAGTGAGGCATAGTGATTGTATCGACCATAGTGAGGCATAGTGAGTGTATCGACCATGATGAGGCATAGTGATGTATCGACCATAGTGAGGCATAGTGAGTGTATCGACCATAGTGAGGCATGTGATTGTATCGACCATAGTGATTGTATCGACCATAGTGAATTGGACTACATAGTGAGGTATAGTGATTTGTATCGACCATAGTGAGGCATAGTGATTGTATCGACCACAGTGAGGCATAGTGATTGTATCGACCATAGTGAGGCATAGTGATTGTGTCGACCATAGTGAGGCATAGTGATTGTATCGACCATAGTGATTGTATCAACCACAGTGAGGCATAGTGAGTGTATTGACCATAGTGAGGCATAGTGATTGTATCGACCATAGTGATTGTATCGACCATAGTGAGACATACTGAGTGTATCGACCATAGTGAGGCTTAGTGATTGTATCGACCATAGTGATTGTATCGACCATAGTGAGGCATAGTGATTGTATCGACCATAGTGAGGCATAGTGATTGTATCGACCATAGTGAGGCTTAGTGATTGTATCGACCATAGTGAGGCATAGTGATTGTATTGACCATAGTGAGGCATAGTGATTGTACCGACCATAGTGATTGTACCGACCATAGTGAGGCATAGTGATTGTATTGACCATAGTGAGGCATAGTGATTGTACCGACCATAGTGAGGCATAGTGAGTGTATCGACCATTGTGAGGCATAGTGAGTGTATCGACCATAGTGAGGCATAGTGATTGTATCGACCATAGTGAGACATAGTGAGTGTATCGACCATAGTGAGGCTTAGTGATTGTATCGACCATAGTGAGGCATAGTGATTGTATCGACCATAGTGAGACATAGTGAGTGTATCGACCATAGTGAGGCATAGTGAGTGTATCGACCATAGTGAGGCATAGTGATTGTATCGACCATAGTGAGGCATAGTGATTGTATCGACCATAGTGAGGCATAGTGATTGTATCGACCATAGTGAGGCATAGTGATTGTATCAACCATAGTGAGGCATAGTGATTGTATCGACCATAGTGAGGCATAGTGATTGTATCGACCATAGTGAGGCATAGTGATTGTATCGACCATAGTGAGGCATAGTGAGTGTATCGACCATAGTGAGGCATAGTGAGTGTATCGACCATAGTGAGGCATAGTGAGTGTATCGACCATAGTGAGGCATAGTGAGTGTATCGACCATAGTGAGGCATAGTGAGTGTATCGACCATAGTGATTGTATCGACCATAGTGAGGCATAGTGAGTGTATCGACCATAGTGAGTGTATCTGCCATAGTGAGGCATAGTGAGTGTATCGACCATAGTGAGGCATAGTGAGTGTATCGACCATAGTGAGGCATAGTGAGTGTATCGACCATAGTGAGACATAGTGAGTGTATCGACCATAGTGAGGCATAGTGATTGTATCGACCATAGTGAGGCATAGTGAGTGTATCGACCATAGTGAGGCATAGTGATTGTATCGACCATAGTGAGACATAGTGAGTGTATCGACCATAGTGAGGCATAGTGAGTGTATCGACCATAGTGAGGCATAGTGATTGTATCGACCATAGTGAGGCATAGTGAGTGTATCGACCATAGTGAGGCATAGTGAGTGTATCGACCATAGTGAGGCATAGTGAGTGTATCGACCATAGTGAGGCATAGTGAGTGTATCGACCATAGTGATTGTATCGACCATAGTGAGGCATAGTGATTGTATCGACCATAGTGAGGCATAGTGAGTGTATCGACCATAGTGAGGCTTAGTGATTGTATTGACCATAGTGAGGCATAGTGATTGTATTGACCATAGTGAGGCATAGTGAGTGTATCGACCATAGTAAGGCATAGTGAGTGTATCGACCATAGTGAGGCATAGTGAGTGTATCGACCATAGTGAGGCATAGTGAGTGTATCGACCATAGTGAGGCATAGTGAGTGTATCGACCACAGTGAGGCATAGTGAGTGTATCGACCATAGTGAGGCATAGTGATTGTATCGACCATAGTGAGGCTTAGTGATTGTATTGACCATAGTGAGGCATAGTGAGTGTATCGACCATAGTGAGGCATTATAAATGTGTGGTTTATGTGGTTTTATAAAATACTGAGGTAGATGAATGCAATATCATGACTGTTGTTGCAGATATTCCATGTACAGGTTGATCCATCTCCTAGGCAGTCATTGAAAATAAGAATTTGTTCTTAAATAAAGGTAAAATAAATAAAAATTATTTTAAATCTATATGACTGATAACAGGGATTAGGTGATATGAGGTTATATAACTCCGTGTTTGAAATATAAAGGATAGTCACACATTCTAGGAGCTCAGATGCAGAAATGTAATGTCCTACGTTTGGATAGACAAGCTGTCTTCATCAGGGAATAATGACTAACACTGCGGGGAGACTCGTTTATATAGTGTCAAAAGACACACAGGTGTCTGTAATCATGGCCGGGTGTGGCCTGATATCATTGGTTAATTCGCATATATTAAAATAGCATACAAAAAACCTAAATGGCTAGTACGATCATAGATACAATTTGGCTACATAGGCTTACAAACAATTACAATGGCAACATCACAATAATCACAAGAATGGCTTCAGATCAAAGTCTACGTTGAGACCGAAGGGAGCAAGGGTCTTTAAATTAAAGATCCAGGCAGCCTCTCGTTTTAACAATAAATGATCGAGGTCACCTCCTCTCCATGGAGGGTGACATGTTCGATGCCAATATAACGTAGAGACGAAATCGAGTGATTTGCTACCAAAATGTGCGCCGCAACTGGCTAAGTCGAGTTTTTGCACCTAATGGTGCTACGATGCTCCGAGATTCGTACTTTTAAATCGCGCGTTGTTTTACCCACATAATTTTTACCACAAGGACAAGTTATAAGATAAATAACTGCCTTTGTGAAGCACGTGATAACACCTTTGATTGGGATCTGTTTCCCTGTTTGAAGGATCTACATTTATAAGTGCCATTGCATTGAGCACAGCCATTACACTTGTAGTTTCCATCCAGTAGGGGCGCAAATAGACGTTGTGTAGGGATATCTTGGAGTGGTAAATTAGAGTTCACCAATTGATCTCTGAGATTTCTTCCCCGCGAGAATACGACCAAGGGAAGGTCCGAAAATACATTATCGATACTGTTATCGGATCTTAGAATGTGCCAATGTTTGTGAACGATTCCCTTAATTTGTTCAGAGCGCTTTGAATAGCGGGTAGTTAGAACGCAAGAAAGCTTATTTCTACGAGAAAACAAAATCAAATCTTATAACTAAAAAGTTATTTTCAAAACATGAACAAACTTTTAAAAAGTATTATTTCAAGCTGTGTGCTTTCTGCTCCCCAAGAGCCATTGCATTTGGAGACCGGCATAAACTAAGACAAATATCGACACAATGCAAACCCAACTCGTCAGCTTTTAAACCATTAAAACAACGTAATTATTCGTTTTGTTTTACATTTTTTTCAATGGCAGCATTAATCTGTCAGTTTTTGTACCCCCTCTCCTTGAATTTTTCTTTGCGTCTCAGCCATATTTATGTCGAAATATGATAGTTTTTTGCAAATTTTATTTTTTATTTGACAGAATTGGCTGTAGGGCAAACTGTTTTTCAAGGGAAGTGGGTGACAACTGTCAGCCGTCAACAAACTGTTAGGATCAGTAGGTTTCCTGTAAAGATCAGTGTATAGAACATTATCTTCACACAAGATCAAGGAAACTGATTTGACGTGTATCAGATTGCACAGTAAATCTCAGATGTTCAGAACAGGAGTTCTGAAAAGCATGGAACGCCTGGAGCTGTTTTGCATCACCCCTCCATAGAACAAATATATCAATGTACCGTTTCCACATAATGATGTTAGGCAAGAAAACATATAACTCAGTGTTACCATCTATAGGTTATATAACAGTGTTACCATCTACAGGTTATATAACAGTGTTACCATAGGTTATATAACAGTGTTACCATCTATAGGTTATATAACAGTGTTACCATCTATAGGTTATATAACTCAGTGTTACCATCTATAGGTTATATAACAGTGTTACCATCTATAGGTTATATAACTCAGTGTTACCATCTATAGGTTATATAACTCAGTGTTACCATCTATAGGTTATATAACAGTGTTACCATCTATAGGTTATATAACAGTGTTACCATCTATAGGTTATATAACTCAGTGTTACCATCTACAGGTTATATAACAGTGTTACCATCTATAGGTTATATAACAGTGTTACCATCTATAGGTTATATAACAGTGTTACCATCTATAGGTTATATAACAGTGTTACCATCTATAGGTTATATAACTCAGTGTTACCATCTACAGGTTATATAACAGTGTTACCATCTATAGGTTATATAACAGTGTTACCATCTATAGGTTATATAACAGTGTTACCATCTACAGGTTATATAACAGTGTTACCATCTATAGGTTATATAACTCAGTGTTACCATCTATAGGTTATATAACTCAGTGTTACCATCTATAGGTTATATAACAGTGTTACCATCTATAGGTTATATAACTCAGTGTTACCATCTACAGGTTATATAACAGTGTTACCATCTATAGGTTATATAACTCAGTGTTACCATCTATAGGTTATATAACAGTGTTACCATCTATAGGTTATATAACAGTGTTACCATCTATAGGTTATATAACAGTGTTACCATCTACAGGTTATATAACAGTGTTACCATCTATAGGTTATATAACTCAGTGTTACCATCTATAGGTTATATAACTCAGTGTTACCATCTATAGGTTATATAACAGTGTTACCATCTATAGGTTATATAACAGTGTTACCATCTACAGGTTATATAACAGTGTTACCATCTATAGGTTATATAACAGTGTTACCATCTATAGGTTATATAACAGTGTTACCATCTATAGGTTATATAACAGTGTTACCATCTACAGGTTATATAACAGTGTTACCATCTACAGGTTATATAACAGTGTTACCATCTATAGGTTATATAACTCAGTGTTACCATCTATAGGTTATATAACTCAGTGTTACCATCTATAGGTTATATAACAGTGTTACCATCTATAGGTTATATAACAGTGTTACCATCTACAGGTTATATAACAGTGTTACCATCTATAGGTTATATAACTCAGTGTTACCATCTATAGGTTATATAACTCAGTGTTACCATCTATAGGTTATATAACTCAGTGTTACCATCTATAGGTTATATAACTCAGTGTTACCATCTATAGGTTATATAACTCAGTGTTACCATCTATAGGTTATATAACTCAGTGTTACCATCTATAGGTTATATAACTCAGTGTTACCATCTATAGGTTATATAACTCAGTTTTACCATCTACAGGTTATATAACAGTGTTACCATCTATAGGTTATATAACTCAGTGTTACCATCTATAGGTTATATAACTCAGTGTTACCATCTATAGGTTATATAACTCAGTGTTACCATCTACAGGTTATATAACAGTGTTACCATCTATAGGTTATATAACTCAGTGTTACCATCTATAGGTTATATAACAGTGTTACCATCTATAGGTTATATAACTCAGTGTTACCATCTATAGGTTATATAACAGTGTTACCATCTATAGGTTATATAACAGTGTTACCATCTATAGGTTATATAACAGTGTTACCATCTATAGGTTATATAACTCAGTGTTACCATCTACAGGTTATATAAGTGTTACCATCTATAGGTTATATAACAGTGTTACCATCTACAGGTTATATAAGTGTTACCATCTACAGGTTATATAACAGTGTTACCATCTACAGGTTATATAACTCAGTGTTACCATCTATAGGTTGTATAACAGTGTTACCATCTACAGGTTATATAACAGTGTTACCATCTATAGGTTGTATAACAGTGTTACCATCTACAGGTTATATAACAGTGTTACCATCTACAGGTTATATAACTCAGTGTTACCATCTATAGGTTATATAACTCAGTGTTACCATCTATAGGTTATATAACTCAGTGTTACCATCTATAGGTTATATAACTCAGTGTTACCATCTATAGGTTATATAACTCAGTTTTACCATCTACAGGTTATATAACTCAGTGTTACCATCTATAGGTTATATAACTCAGTGTTACCATCTATAGGTTCTATAACTCAGTGTTACCATCTATAGGTTATATAACAGTGTTACCATCTATAGGTTATATAACAGTGTTACCATCTATAGGTTATATAACTCAGTGTTACCATCTATAGGTTATATAACTCAGTGTTACCATCTACAGGTTATATAACTCAGTGTTACCATCTATAGG
Source organism: Salvelinus namaycush (assembly GCF_016432855.1). Taxonomy (NCBI): domain Eukaryota; kingdom Metazoa; phylum Chordata; class Actinopteri; order Salmoniformes; family Salmonidae; genus Salvelinus; species Salvelinus namaycush. The sequence continues at coordinate 31,126 of NW_024061042.1, read as the reverse complement.
TTATATAACAGTGTTACCATCTATAGGTTATATAACTCAGTGTTACCATCTATAGGTTATACAACAGTGTTACCAAACAGTAGTCAATATAGGATCTTCATCTAGAATCTGGTTCCTCCCTTCCTGAGTTCCTCCTTGCTTGACTGTCACCCTAGACGTGTTATCAATGAAAATAACTCCTGGACTCCAAATGATTTGCAGTTGTAAAAAGAGCTATAACGATAGAGATTGGTTTATAAAACACAGATATAGTGCAGATCTAGGATCAGATTTAACTAACCCAAAATGAACCATTTTGAGTCTAGTCGATGGTAATGAGTTGACATGGGACCTGATCCTAGATAAGCAGATGCTTTATGAACTCCCTGACCTGAGACCAGTGCTTAAAGGCAACCAGGAGGCCCCTTCCACTTGTTCTGGTTCAGTCAGTTCAGGAAGTCTGTGAAAGGAGAGAGAGAAGGACATCTCTGTCAGCTAACCGATGAATGTTGCACCATACTGTGGTGCCACACACACACACACACACACACACACACACACACACACACACACACACACACACACACACACACACACACACACACACACACACACACACACACACACACACACACACACACACACACACACACACACACACACACACACAGCTGTTGGTGACATGTGTGTTGCAAGTGTCGTCTGATGCACTGAGCAGAAGAGAAGGGTCATGTGACGGCCTCAAGTCACACACACCCTTCTCAACCGCCCACACTCCTGCATGACCAGCACACCACTCCTCCTGTGTAGTCCCTCTACCACAGTAACCATGGAAAAGGGGAGTGTTTCCAGGGAGTAAATCGGGTTGTGAAGTGTAACCTTTTCACAGTTGATATCCTGGGGCAGCGATGGTCTCCTCCTCATCCAGAGATCAATAAACATACTGAACGTGTTCTCGTCTTGCTCTGCTGTAGGACATCGTTTACTTGCAAAACTAACTTCAAAAATGAACACTGAAAAGTAATACAGACCTGCATTAGATGGCTGTGAAAAATCAGACAAACTGCCACGGGATGAACAATATAAAACACAATTCAGTTCAGAGAAAATAGTAGTACTATTGATTACAACTTTGAAGAACATTGATTATTTTATTGAATATTGAAAACATTTACACACATCATGAATGAAAATGTACAGTCCTGTCTTTCCTGCTATACAATGACCATATGGCAAAGATGGACTGATGGAGACACATAAAAGACGACCCACTGCACAGTCATCAGAAAGTTACTCCTCTGGAAGTACTGCATAATGTATCTCCAAGAGTCTCCACTGTTTTTTGGGTCATTCCACAAAATGAGGGCCTTTTGCATCCCTTTGATATTTCAGGTAAAAATTGAGCACCAATATTGAATTTGAAAAGCCTGTTATATTAAATTGTGTGCCATTTAATATAGCCCACATGGAGAATTCAATAAATCTGATTTAATACGAATAAACTTCAGCATTTTGAGATGTCCCTCCGTGCACCCTCTCCGACTTCTAGGAATATTAACCCCCTTTAATCCCAACATTTCTCCATCATTGTAAAGCCCTAGTTATTTTATTGTGATTAGTGATTCAGTCCCTCATTTTAAGGTCAACCCTGTTAAGTGAATTGAACTCTCATTTTAATATGGTGAAAAATATAAATATTTTAAATATTTCTTCCAAAAGAAACATTGAACATCTAGTAGTCAAATCATAGTGTCAAAACAGGCGAGATGCTTCTATTCTTTTTGGCCATTTTCTGGTGTTTTGTGGAGTAAAACCGAGCGGGTCGAGAGTAACAAAAGTCAACCCTGTTACCTACAGATAGACAGGCTAAAAATGTTTTATCAATTAAAAATGTTTTGGGAAGCTTGCCTCCTCCCTCTGTTGCACATACAGTAACAAGCTTCCATTCCCCCTGTCACAAGGGGATTCATGGCTGATTTAAGATGAAATCGTCAACCCCTGTTACGGTCAACCCTGTTACGGTCAACCCTGTTACGGTCAACCCTGTTACGGTCAACCCTGTTACACTATTTGGCACTTACTATAGTAATTTTCATCTTTAACTTGTTGCGATGGGGAAACATATTTTTAATGAAGTTGAACATCTACTCTTTATGACAGAATGTTAAAATTTGGTGAAGTCAAACGTTTTCAAAAGGCACCGAATTAGTAGAACGACCCTTTCGTTAATGCTTTATCCTGGGTACCAGTCTTACATTTTGGCTCGATTATAACGGTAACGGAGTTGGCAAGAGCACAAACAGATCTGAGAGCAGGCCATAGAAGGAGACAACAGATCTGAGAGCAGGCTATAGAAGGAGACAACAGATCTGAGAGCAGGCTATAGAAGGAGACAACAGATCTGAGAGCAGGCTATAGAAGGAGACAACAGATCTGAGAGCAGGCTATAGAAGGAGACAACAGATCTGAGAGCAGGCTATAGAAGGAGACAACAGATCTGAGAGCAGGCTATAGAAGGAGACAACAGATCTGAGAGCAGGCTATAGAAGGAGACAACAGATCTGAGAGCAGGCTATAGAAGGAGACAACAGATCTGAGAGCAGGCTATAGAAGGAGACAACAGATCTGAGAGCAGGCTATAAAAGGAGACAACAGATCTGAGAGCAGGCTATAGAAGGAGACAACAGATCTGAGAGCAGGCTATAAAAGGAGACAACAGATCTGAGAGCAGGCTATAGAAGGAGACAACAGATCTGAGAGCAGGCTATAGAAGGAGACAACAGATCTGGAAGCAGGCTATAGAAGGAGACAACAGATCTGAGAGCAGGCTGTAGAAGGAGACAACAGATCTGAGAGCAGGCTATAGAAGGAGACAACAGATCTGAGAGCAGGCTATAAAAGGAGACAACAGATCTGAGAGCAGGCTATAAAAGGAGACAACAGATCTGAGAGCAGGCTATAGAAGGAGACAACAGATCTGAGAGCAGGCTATAGAAGGAGACAACAGATCTGAGAGCAGGCTATAGAAGGAGACAACAGATCTGAGAGCAGGCTATAGAAGGAGACAACAGATCTGAGAGCAGGCTATAGAAGGAGACAACAGATCTGAGAGCAGGCTATAGAAGGAGACAACAGATCTGAGAGCAGGCTATAGAAGGAGACAACAGATCTGAGAGCAGGCTATAGCAGGAGACAACAGATCTGAGAGCAGGCTATAAAAGGAGACAACAGATCTGAGAGCAGGCTATAGAAGGAGACAACAGATCTGAGAGCAGGCTATAGAAGGAGACAACAGATCTGAGAGCAGGCTATAGAAGGAGACAACAGATCTGAGAGCAGGCTATAGAAGGAGACAACAGATCTGAGAGCAGGCTATAGAAGGAGACAACAGATCTGAGAGCAGGCTATAGAAGGAGACAACAGATCTGAGAGCAGGCTATAGAAGGAGACAACAGATCTGAGAGCAGGCTATAGAAGGAGACAACAGATCTGAGAGCAGGCTATAGAAGGAGACAACAGATCTGAGAGCAGGCTATAGAAGGAGACAACAGATCTGAGAGCAGGCTATAGCAGGAGACAACAGATCTGAGAGCAGGCTATAAAAGGAGACAACAGATCTGAGAGCAGGCTATAGAAGGAGACAACAGATCTGAGAGCAGGCTATAGAAGGAGACAACAGATCTGAGAGCAGGCTATAGAAGGAGACAACAGATCTGAGAGCAGGCTATAGAAGGAGACAACAGATCTGAGAGCAGGCTATAGAAGGAGACAACAGATCTGAGAGCAGGCTATAGAAGGAGACAACAGATCTGAGAGCAGGCTATAGAAGGAGACAACAGATCTGAGAGCAGGCTATAGAAGGAGACAACAGATCTGAGAGCAGGCTATAAAAGGAGACAACAGATCTGAGAGCAGGCTATAGAAGGAGACAACAGATCTGAGAGCAGGCTATAGAAGGAGACAACAGATCTGAGAGCAGGCTATAGAAGGAGACAACAGATCTGAGAGCAGGCTGTAGAAGGAGACAACAGATCTGAGAGCAGGCTATAGAAGGAGACAACAGATCTGAGAGCAGGCTATAGAAGGAGACAACAGATCTGAGAGCAGGCTATAGAAGGAGACAACAGATCTGAGAGCAGGCTATAGAAGGAGACAACAGATCTGAGAGCAGGCTATAGATCAGTGGAGCATTTCGCTACACTCGCATTAACATCTGCTAACCATGTGTATGTGACAAATAAAATTTGATTTGATTTGATACCATTCCATTCCAGCAATTATTATGAGCCGTCCTCCCCTCAGCAGCCTCCACTGATATAGATGCTTGATCAGAGAGGACTTCCCCCTCTCTCCCCTCTTCTCCCCCTCTCTCCCTGTTCTTTCTCCCTCCCTCTCAACAGGTGTATGTCCAGAAGTCTTTCTCTGAGTTCCTGGTGGGCACCCTAAATTCCCCTGTTCCCACCCCCCCCCCCCTCCTTCCATCCCATATTCCATCCCTCTTCTCACCCTGCCTCCCTCAACAGGTGCATGTCCAGAAGTCTTTATGAGGGTTCTTCTTGGCTGGCAGTCTGAATGAAGCTGTCCCTGTATAGGACCCACAATACGACCCACAATAGGACCCAGACACTCCTGTGTTGTTGAGAAGCGGGGGAGGGGGTCTGGTCTGTCTCTTCAGCCTGGAGGCCAGGGCCATGAACACGTCCTCCACGCGGTCCTGATGCCCCCCTCCTGGTTCTCCTTCTCCAGGGGGGCTTTTAGCAGACGTTTCAAACAGAATCATCCCGTGGGCCGCTGCAAACTTCTGGGCCTGATCCCGTGTCACCTGACCTTCGACATTGATGGAGCTGGGGTCACAGCTGCAGGTGTCACGGAGGTCGCTCTTGTTACCCACGAGGAACCTGCAGAGGGGGAGACATATGGAGAATTTAAAACGTTACAGGTTACAACCGAAAAGGCAATGTTGGCCACTACAGAGTATTCAAAACAATGTGTTTACTGTGTGTTGTTATTGTGTGTTGTTTGAGGTGTGTGTAACACAGCTGCCCAATGCTGACACAATGCAGCTTTTCTGAATCTGATCCTGGCGATAGAGCTAGTTCCTCTGGGCCTCCACGTGAAACTGATCAAGTGTAAAGGGGGCAGATTTAACAAAAAAGGACAAATGGAATTGGCTTCTAATATGACTAACTAACCTGGTTATCTCCTGTCCCAGTGAGTACCGTCTACACTCCTCTATCCAGGTTGTGTGTATATAACTAACCTGGTTATCTCCTGTCCCAGTGAGTACCGTCTACACTCCTCTATCCAGGTTGTGTGTATATAACTAACCTGGTTATCTCCTGTCCCAGTGAGTACCGTCTACACTCCTCTATCCAGGTTGTGTGTATATAACTAACCTGGTTATCTCCTGTCCCAGTGAGTACCGTCTACACTCCTCTATCCAGGTTGTGTGTATATAACTAACCTGGTTATCTCCTGTCCCAGTGAGTACCGTCTACACTCCTCTATCCAGGCTGGCAGGCCTCTGAAGCTGTCTGGTCTGGTGACATCATAGATGAAGAGAACAGCATGAACATTCCGATAGTACTGCTGGACCATAGACTTCCTGAAACGCTCCTGACCCGCCGTGTCCCATAGCTGGAGCTGGAGGGAGAGAGATGGTTGGGGGGGTGAAACTATTCTACATGTGAGAGAAGGGGTTTTAGAGATGGAGAAAGAGGAGGAAGCAGACAGAGAGAGGGAGGGTCCTTTTCTCAATTAAATTTGCTCACCTCCTGCGTCCTCTCTCCTCCACCCTCTCTGTCCTCCTTTAAAAAAGGAGGGGAGAGAGAGAGCGGGGGGGAGAGAGAGGGCGAGGGGGAGAGAGAGAGCGAGGGGGAGAGAGAGAGCGAGGGGGAGAGAGAGAGCGAGGGGGAGGGAGAGGGCGGGTGGAGAGAGAGGGCGAGGGGAGAGAGAGGGCGAGGGGGAGAGAGAGGGCGAGGGGAGAGAGAGGGCGGGGGGGAGAGAGAGGGCGGGGGGGAGAGAGAGGGCGGGGGGAGAGAGAGGGCGAGGGGGAGAGAGAGGGCGGGGGGAGAGAGAGAGGGCGGGGAGAGAGAGGGCGGGGGGGAGAGAGAGGGCGAGGGGGAGAGAGAGGGCGGGGGGGAGAGAGAGGGCGAGGGGGAGAGAGAGGGCGAGGGGGAGAGAGAGGGCGAGGGGGAGAGAGAGAGGGCGGGGGGGAGAGAGAGAGGGCGGGGGGGAGAGAGAGGGCGGGGGGGAGAGAGAGGGCGGGGGGGGGAGAGAGAGGGCGAGGGGGAGAGAGAGGGCGAGGGGGAGAGAGAGGGCGGCTGTATAAACTCTCTCACACACACAGTTAGTCAGCAGATGATGTTATTCTATTTCCCATCAACATATCGACTCACCAGATAGAAGACCAACGTCAATATAACCATTTCTCCTCCACTTAGCTCATGATAACTGCATCCAATCAGAAGGTCAACCCTGTCTCATAGTAACCTCCGGTCTCTAAAGGGCTCTACCTATGATGTACACGGAGTGTAGTTTGCATCGAGTTCTACATACTTTTGTCCCGCTGCGTTTTTGGAACGGACCGTATACGATGCTCTGTCACCCCTCTGTCACCCCTCTGTCACCCCTCTGTCACCCCTCTGTCACCCCTCTGTCACTCCGTTTCCGTAGAATGTCTAGAGGCCTTAAGGCAGTGGAATGTTTGGCTGTGATAAAATACATGGAGGACTTTTGGCCCCTAAACGAGATATGTGTTTTGAAACAGTCTGAGGTAGGTCAGAGAGAGAGAGAGAGAGAGAGGCCCCTAAACGAGATATGTGTTTTGAAACAGTCTGAGGTAGGTCAGAGAGAGAGAAAACCAGAATACACAAAGGCCAAAAGGCAGAAATACATTATGTAAAATATTTGCGGGTGAGTAATGCTTGATTTAATTTGTCCTGGCACAATGGAACCAATTGGATAGTCCCAAAAGTGATAACACTAAACCATGCAGGCAACCCAAGGTATCTCAAGTATTTGTAATATTTTAAATAAGTATTCTGCCCATGTCTGGCCTCCTATCTCTTTCTTTAACCCAGATACAAAACAATGTCTTGTTAATCACCATGACATGCTTCCTCTATCATGTGGTCTGCCCTGCTCTGATAAAGAGAACATGTGTTGGCCAACATCCTCTTTCATGTCTGTGTTTCCGTACACACACAGAAGGCACATTATTTAGCCCATCACTGATGTTATGTGTTGTGTGCCAAGGTGAAAGGTTTTTATTTAACCCTTTTTTTAACGACGCAAGTCAGTTAAGAACAAATTCTTATTTACAATGACGGCCTAACCCGGCCAAACCCTAAGCAGGACGACGCTGGGCCAATTGTGCGCTGCCCTACGGGACTCCCAATCACGGCCGGTTGTGATACAGCCTTTGTCATATGTGTCATGACCATATAAAAGTATTGCAAATGTGGTTTGTTCTGCTGTATGTATGCATGCATGTATGTATCTCTGAAACACACTAGTTTCAAGTTAAAAAGACTTTCATGGTATTCATACTTATTGAACCAAACAGTCACTGTTGATCCAAGAGGACAAACAAACACAGTATTTTATCACAGTCCTTTCAACTGAGCCTTTAATGACACTTGGACATCCGACTCTGGTTTAGGTCCAAAACTAAACATGACCATTTACATAGATGACATTTTGTTTTACCAGACAGTAGTCATGTTTGTTAGTCCTGTACAAATAAAACTATATTTCAAAAGGCACTTAACTAAGATTGATAGACCAAAGATGACACCACAGACTGTTCATGTGCAATAGTAGGCGCAGATTAAGCTGAAAACACAAATGTTTAACAAATAACGCCTACAAAGTGCAAATATCTATTTTAAAAAAAGAAGCCCAATGAGAGTGCCGTCCGAAAGAAATCATCACCACCTTCTCAAAATGCCTGAGTATAAAAATGACAAGGCACATTTTTTAACGCAGTGATTCTCTGGCGCATTAAATTGTGTAATGCACCAATTACGACCCAACTCGTTCATAATATTTGGAAATAACGGTTTAAACTTTATACTTCTCTTACTTTGATTTTCTCGCCTTCGACCTCGACCAATCTCTCACGGAAATCGACACCGATGGTGGCTTCGGTTCGGTCGAGGAACTCACCGGCACAGAACCGGTAGGTGAGACAGGTCTTACCGACACCGGAGTCTCCGATCACGATGATCTTGAAGATCCGACACCGCGCGGAGGGCGAAGACACACTGGTGAAAGAGTTTGAAAACTCCAGGGATGATTCCATATCGCGTAAAAACTCTAATTAAAGAGTGATATCTAGGCTTCTCCAACTGCTCCCAACAAGCCAATATGTTATGGCGAGGTCTTTGACGTTATATAAAAGTGACAAAGTTAATGGCAAATCGCCGACTATGCTATAAACTCTCCCTGGTTGTCATTGTCTGTGGAAGGAGCTGAGAGTCTAGAAACTCCCCCGCTGCTAATTGTGCAACTTCTTGGCCCGTGGCCACGTATCTGACAGGACCGTAATAAAGCTCGCGAGAGGAAGGAATCTATTCACTGTCGATGGACCGCTAGAGGGTTTCAATGAAGTTCCACGGTTATTGAATGGCTTCTCTGTATAGGCCAAGATTTTCTAGTAATTCCTCGTTTTTGTGTGTCTCTAGACTTCTATAACCATAGATAGACGCAATATGTCATCAATATTGTCTCTTCCCAATCTGGAACACGGACATTAGAAGGCATACAGGCACCACAGCGGAGGACGACATTAACTGACGGACAGACTAACATGTACATCAACTGAATGTCTATTTATCGCTGACTTCTCACCAGTGATGTCATCATATCATAACCAGTCATCTTTTACATTTTTAGTCCAGGCCTAACTTGACGCTGATATTTTGAGCCTTTTCTCCTCAACCACTTACCCAGAACCCGATTAGTGGTTGAGGAGTGTGTCAGTTCATTAGTAGACGAACGGAATACGGTCCTCCTCTCCTCGATAGCCTCCTTTTGGCGATGAAGCACAAGTGTATCCTCCCTAAGTCATTCAAGGAAGAGTTTTGAAATCTGTCAAAAGCCATTTAAATCAACTATTGTTTTCCTCGAAGGACAAAAGCATGCAAACATTTAAAAGGATCAGTATCACTGAGGATCATATCTGTCTCTAACTGGGGCTCCACTGAGGATCATATCTGTCTCTAACTGGGGCTCCACTGAGGGATCATATCTGTCTCTAACTGGGGCTCCACTGAGGATCATATCTGTCTCTAACTGGGGCTCCACTGAGGATCATATCTGTCTCTAACTGGGGCTCCACTGAGGATCATATCTGTCTCTAACTGGGGCTCCACTGAGGATCATATCTGTCTCTAACTGGGGCTCCACTGAGGGATCATATCTGTCTCTAACTGGGGCTCCACTGAGGATCATATCTGTCTCTAACTGGGGCTCCACTGAGGATCATATCTGTCTCTAACTGGGGCTCCACTGAGGATCATATCTGTCTCTAACTGGGGCTCCACTGAGGATCATATCTGTCTCTAACTGGGGCTCCACTGAGGATCATATCTGTCTCTAACTGGGGCTCCACTGAGGATCATATCTGTCTCTAACTGGGGCTCCACTGAGGATCATATCTGTCTCTAACTGGGGCTCCACTGAGGATCATATCTGTCTCTAACTGGGGCTCCACTGAGGGATCATATCTGTCTCTAACTGGGGCTCCACTGAGGATCATATCTGTCTCTAACTGGGGCTCCACTGAGGATCATATCTGTCTCTAACTGGGGCTCCACTGAGGGATCATATCTGTCTCTAACTGGGGCTCCACTGAGGGATCATATTTGTCTCTAACTGGGGCTCCACTGAGGATCATATCTGTCTCTAACTGGGGCTCCACTGAGGATCATATCTGTCTCTAACTGGGGCTCCACTGAGGATCATATCTGTCTCTAACTGGGGCTCCACTGAGGATCATATCTGTCTCTAACTGGGGCTCCACTGAGGGATCATATCTGTCTCTAACTGGGGCTCCACTGAGGATCATATCTGTCTCTAACTGGGGCTCCACTGAGGATCATATCTGTCTCTAACTGGGGCTCCACTGAGGGATCATATCTGTCTCTAACTGGGGCTCCACTGAGGGATCATATCTGTCTCTAACTGGGGCTCCACTGAGGATCATATCTGTCTCTAACTGGGGCTCCACTGAGGATCATATCTGTCTCTAACTGGGGCTCCACTGAGGGATCATATCTGTCTCTAACTGGGGCTCCACTGAGGATCATATCTGTCTCTAACTGGGGCTCCACTGAGGATCATATCTGTCTCTAACTGGGGCTCCACTGAGGGATCATATCTGTCTCTAACTGGGGCTCCACTGAGGATCATATCTGTCTCTAACTGGGGCTCCACTGAGGATCATATCTGTCTCTAACTGGGGCTCCACTGAGCAATGAAGTGTACTGTCATGAAGAGTGGAACATACTGCTAGGCTATATGACTTCTATGTCATTAGGTCATTATGTCTTTGATGTGTGAAACTGTATTTTATATAGCCCTTCGTACATCAGCTAATATATCAAAGTGCTGTACAGAAACCCAGCCTAAAACCCCAAACAGCAAGCAATGCAGGTGTAGAAGCACGGTGGCTAGGAAAAACTCCCTAGAAAGGCCAAAACCTAGGAAGAAACCTAGAGAGGAACCAGGCTATGAGGGGTGGCCAGTCCTCTTCTGGCTGTGCCGGGTGAAGATTATAACAGAACATGGCCAAGATGTTCAAATGTTCATAAATGACCAGCATGGTCAAATAATAATAATCACAGTAGTTATCGAGGGTGTAGCAAGTCAGCACCTCAACTTATCTTTGATCAGTGGTTGAACCCAGCTACCTACAGCAAACTGATCTGTTCTGAAACCCCCCCACAGGAAACTGATCTGTTCTGAAAACCCCCACAGGAAACTGATCTATTCTATTAAAAAAAACACAGGAAACTGATCTGTTCTGAAAACCCCCACAGGAAACTGATCTGTTCTATAAAAAAAAACACAGGAAACTGATCTGTTCTGAAAACCCCCCACAGGAATCTGATCTGTTCTGAAACCCCCCACAGGAAACTGATCTGTTTTGAAAACCCCCCACAGGAAACTGATCTGTTCTGAAAACCCCCACAGGAAATCCTACCATCAACACCTCAGCCAGACTCCAAGAGAGTGACATCACCTATGATCCTACCATGAACACCTCAAGTCCACCTACCACACCAACCCAATCACATGGGGTTTTGGTAACATGGGGTTTTGGTAACATGGGGTTTTGGTTAACATGGGGTTTTGGGTAACATGGGGTTTTGGTAACATGGGGTTTTGGTAACATGGGGTTTTGGTAACATGGGGTTTTGGGTAACATGGGGTTTTGGGTAACATGGGGTTCGGGGTAACATGGGGTTTTGGGTAACATGGGGTTTTGGTAACATGGGGTTTGATAACATGGGGTTTTGGTAACATGGGGTTTTGGTTAACATGGGGTTTTGGGTAACATGGGGTTTTGATAACATGGGGTTTTGGTAACATGGGGTTTTGGGTAACATGGGGTTTTGGTTAACATGGGGTTTTGGTAACATGGGGTTTTGGTAACATGGGGTTTTGGTAACATGGGGTTTTGGTAACATGGGGTTTTGGTAACATGGGGTTTGGGTAACATGGGGTTCTGGGTAACATGGGGTTCTGGGTAACATGGGGTTTTGGGTAACATGGGGTTTTGGGTAACATGGGGTTTTGGTAACATGGGGTTTTGGTAACATGTGGTTTGGGTAACATGGGGTTTTGGGTAACATGTGGGTTTGGGTAACATGGGGTTTTGAGAACATGGGATTTTGGTTAACATGGGGTTTGGTTGTCTACAAATCCACCAGTCAATCAATAAGTAAATAAGGCTCCATTGAGTCTCATTATTTGTCTTCCTGTCATACAGTTCAATGGCCACTAGATGTCAGTGTTCAGCCAGTCTGGGCCACGGAGGCGCTAGAGAACTAACACTGATGAACCAGGCCTACGGTGTAAAACAGTCCTTTATCAAGGTTATGGATCCATTCATATCTAGGTCTGTATTCATGAAGAGTTTCAGAGTAGGAGTGCTGATCTAGGACCAGTTCAGTCTGTTAGATCATAATGAATAAGAGAGGAGTACTGATCTAGGACCAGTTCAGTCTGTTAGATCATAATGAATAAGAGAGGAGTACTGATCTAGGACCAGTTCAGTCTGTTAGATCATAATGAATAAGAGAGGAGTACTGATCTAGGACCAGTTCAGTCTGTTAGATCATAATGAATAAGAGAGGAGTACTGATCTAGGACCAGTTCAGTCTGTTAGATCATAATGAATAAGAGAGGAGTGCTGATCTAGGACCAGTTCAGTCTGTTAGATCATAATGAATAAGAGAGGAGTACTGATCTAGGACCAGTTCAGTCTGTTAGATCATAATGAATAATAGAGGAGTGCTGATCTAGGACCAGTTCAGTCTGTTAGATCATAATGAATAAGAGAGGAGTGCTGATCTAGGACCAGTTCAGTCTGTTAGATCATAATGAATAAGAGAGGAGTGCTGATCTGGGACCAGTTCAGTCTGTTAGATCATAATGAATAATAGAGGAGTGCTGATCTAGGACCAGTTCAGTCTGTTAGATCATAATGAATAATAGAGGAGTGCTGATCTAGGACCAGTTGTGTAAAAACCCTGCTGAGTCGTTCTGTCAGGAGACTTCTCAGAGCCACAATCACCAGGAGTGTTTTCATTATGTACATTCTGTTGCAAAACATTTCTTAAACGGAAACAAATGGAATGAATTTGTCCAAACAGTTCCGTTATGCAACAGAATCGGTAGAATGAGAACACCCCTGTCAGTCACCCACGCTTGGGAGCGATCACTTTCCCCCAAAGATTGCACTTGTTCATTTCCCATCACTGATTTGAAAGGAAATGACTGGTAATATGAAACATGGTGGACAATCCTACTATGGAAGACAGGATGTGTCTGGCTGATCATTTGGGAGTTTGAGTGAGTCAGGATAAGGTCTGACCAACACAGGAGAACGAACCAGAATACACGGAGAACACAAAGCTATTGATTTAGTTCGTTTTTAAATAGAAAACCTCCAGAGATATCGTACAGCTCATCTCAGCTTTCACATCAGAACCCAAATAAGAGAAGCAGAAAAACAGAGGAGAGGAAAAGAAGGAAAAATAAAGAAACGCAAACTGAAAACATTTGTTACTCATACTACACTCCTGGTAACCTTTTGACCTCTTGTCACTGTGGGCAACAGTCTTCATCTGACCTCTGACCTTTTAAGGAGTTCTTCTGATTGAGACAGAGCCTGAGCAAAGAGAGAGCAGGAAGTATAGAGTGTTGGGCCAGTAACCCAAAGGTCGCTGGTTTGAATACCTGAACCGTCAAGGTGAAAAATCTTCTTATGTGTCCTTGAGCAAGGCACTTAACCCTGATGTACCCCAGGGGTGCTGTACTACTATGACTGACCCTGTACAACAACACCTATCATACTACTATGGCTGACCCTGTACAACAACACATTACACTGCACCTATCATACTACTATGACTGACCCTGTACAACAACACATTACACTGCACCTATCATACTACTATGACTGACCCTGTACAACAACACATTACACTGCACCTATCATACTACTATGACTGACCCTGTACAACAACACATTACACTGCACCTATCATACTACTATGACTGACCCTGTACAACAACACCTATCATACTACTATGACTGACCCTGTACAACAACACATTACACTGCACCCATCATATTACTATGACTGACCCTGTACAACAACACATTACACTGCACCCATCATACTACTATGGCTGACCCTATACAACAACACATTACACTGCATCTATCATACTACTATGACTGACCCTGTACAACAACACCTATCATACTACTATGACTGACCCTGTACAACAACACCTATCATACTACTATGGCCGACCCTGTTAAACAACACATTACACTGCACCCATCATACTACTATGGCTGACCCTATACAACAACACATTACACTGCACCTATCATACTACTATGACTGACCCTGTAAAACAACACCTATCATACTACTATGGCTGACCCTGTAAAACAACACATTACACTGCACCTATCATACTACTATGACTGACCCTGTACAACAACACCTATCATACTACTATGACTGACCCTGTACAACAACACATTTCACTGCACCTATCATATTACTATGACTGACCCTGTACAACAACACATTACACTGCACCTATCATACTACTACGGCTGACCCTGTACAACAACACCTATCATACTACTATGGCTGACCCTGTACAACAACACCTATCATACTACTATGACTGACCCTGTACAACAACACATTTCACTGCACCTATCATACTACTATGGCTGACCCTGTAAAACAACACCTATCATACTACTATGACTGACCCTGTACAACAACACATTTCACTGCACCTATCATACTACTATGACTGACCCTGTACAACAACACATTACACTGCACCTATCATACTACTATGGCTGACCCTGTACAACAACACCTATCATACTACTATGACTGACCCTGTACAACAACACATTTCACTGCACCTATCATACTACTATGACTGACCCTGTACAACAACACATTACACTGCACCCATCATACTACTATGGCTGACCCTGTACAACAACACCTATCATACTACTATGACTGACCCTGTACAACAACACATTTCACTACACCTATCATACTACTATGGCTGACCCTGTAAAACAACACATTACACTGCATCTATCATACTACTATGGCTGACCCTGTAAAACACCACATTACACTGCACCTATCATACTACTATGGCTGACCCTGTACAACAACACATTTCACTGCACCTATCATACTACTATGGCTGACCCTGTAAAACAACACATTACACTGCATCTATCATACTACTATGGCTGACCCTGTACAACAACACATTACACTGCACCTATCATACTACTATGGCTGACCCTGTACAACAACACATTACACTGCATCTATCATACTACTATGTCGGACCCTGTACAACAACACATTACACTGCATATATCATACTACTATGTCTGACCCTGTACAACAACACCTATCATACTACTATGACTGACCCTGTACAACAACACCTATCATACTACTATGACTGACCCTGTACAACAACACCTATCATACTACTATGACTGACCCTGTACAACAACTCCTATCATACTACTATGACTGACCCTGTACAACAACACCTATCATACTACTATGACTGACCCTGTACAACAACACCTATCATACTACTATGGCTGACCCTGTACAACAACACCTATCATACTACTATGACTGACCCTGTACAACAACACCCATCATACTACACCTGAGACTCAGTGATGAGGGATACAGCGTCACACCTGAGACTCAGTGATGAGGGATACAGCGTCACACCTGAGACTCAGTGATGAGGGATACAGCATCACACCTGAGACTCAGTGATGAGGGATACAGCGTCACACCTGAGACTCAGTGATGAGGGAAACAGCATCACACCTGAGACTCAGTGATGAGGGATACAGCATCACACCTGAGACTCAGTGATGAGGGATACAGCGTCACACCTGAGACTCAGTGATGAGGGATACAGCATCACACCTGAGACTCAGTGATGAGGGATACAGCATCACACCTGAGACTCAGTGATGAGGGATACAGCGTCACACCTGAGACTCAGTGATGAGGGAAACAGCGTCACACCTGAGACTCAGTGAAAGTGTGTATCGCCCGACCTGTGAGGAAGGTGTGTGTTGCTGGCCGATTGGTTCCTATGTGGCCCGCTGGACACCGTTCTAGCTACAACCTGTGGACACCGTTCTAGCTACAACCTGTGGACACCGTTCCAGCTACAACTTGTGGACACCGTTCCAGCTACAACTTGTGGACACCGTTCTAGCTACAACCTGTGGACACCGTTCCAGCTACAACTTGTGGACACCGTTCCAGCTACAACTTGTGGACACCGTTCTAGCTACAACCTGTGGACACCGTTCTAGCTACAACCTGTGGACACCGTTCCAGCTACAACCTGTGGACACCGTTCCAGCTACAACCTGTGGACACCGTTCTAGCTACAACCTGTGGACACCGTTCTAGCTACAACCTCTGGACACCGTTCTAGCTACAACCTGTGGACACCGTTCAAGCTACAACCTGTGGACACCGTTCTAGCTACAACCTGTGGACACCGTTCTAGCTACAACCTGTGGACACCGTTCCAGCTACAACCTGTGGACACCGTTCCAGCTACAACCTGTGGACACCGTTCTAGCTACAACCTGTGGACACCGTTCTAGCTACAACCTCTGGACACCGTTCTAGCTACAACCTCTGGACACCGTTCTAGCTACAACCTGTGGACACCGTTCTAGCTACAACCTGTGGACACCGTTCCAGCTACAACCTGTGGACACCGTTCTAGCTACAACCTGTGGACACCGTTCCAGCTACAACCTGTGGACACCGTTCTAGCTACAACCTGTGGACACCGTTCTAGCTACAACCTCTGGACACCGTTCTAGCTACAACCTGTGGACACCGTTCTAGCTACAACCTGTGGACACCGTTCCAGCTACAACCTGTGGACACCGTTCTAGCTACAACCTGTGGACACCGTTCTAGCTACAACCTGTGGACACCGTTCTAGCTTCAACCTGTGGACACCGTTCTAGCTACAACCTGTGGACACCGTTCTAGCTACAACCTCTGGACACCGTTCTAGCTACAACCTCTGGACACCGTTCTAGCTACAACCTCTGGACACCGTTCTAGCTACAACCTGTGGACACCGTTCTAGCTACAACCTGTGGACACCGTTCTAGCTACAACCTGTGGACACCGTTCTAGCTACAACCTGTGGACACCGTTCTAGCTACAACCTGTGGACACCGTTCTAGCTACAACCTCTGGACACCGTTCTAGCTACAACCTCTGGACACCGTTCTAGCTACAACCTCTGGACACCGTTCTAGCTACAACCTGTGGACACCGTTCTAGCTACAACCTGTGGACACCGTTCTAGCTACAACCTGTGGACACCGTTCTAGCTACAACCTGTGCACACCGTTCCAGCTACAACCTGTGGACACCGTTCTAGCTACAACCTGTGGACACCGTTCCAGCTACAACCTGTGGACACCGTTCTAGCTACAACCTCTGGACACCGTTCTAGCTACAACCTGTGGACACCGTTCTAGCTTCAACCTGTGGACACCGTTCTAGCTACAACCTGTGGACACCGTTCCAGCTACAACCTGTGGACACCGTTCTAGCTACAACCTGTGGACACCGTTCCAGCTACAACCTGTGGACACAGTTCCAGCTACAACCTGTGGACACCGTTCTAGCTACAACCTGTGCACACCGTTCTAGCTACAACCTGTGGACACCGTTCCAGCTACAACCTGTGGACACCGTTCTAGCTACAACCTGTGGACACCGTTAGTGTTTGTGTGTCACTGCCCAGAGTAAGTGGACTTTATGGAGCCTGAGGACCTTGACAGTTATCTTCTGTTTATAGTACGTCATAACACCATTACTACTTACTAACTATTTATAGTTGTTATTGGGTGTAACTCTGTTAGTATTTCACCTGTATGTAACGTAATGTTACATAGTCATTTAATAGCTTTATGGTGCAGTTCTGATTACTTTTACCAATAGTTAGACTCTGCTTGCCATTAAAACCTGTAACTTTACTGCAGTTTAGTGGGAGTAGGAAAAATGAAATATCTCCCTCATATTACATCACAGGCCTCGTACAGTATTTCAACACTCCTGTCAGTTAGTCACATGACCCAGATACTCTGGGAGAATCTCAATATGCATTTCCTTGATTCCTTGTGTCCTCTCTCCTGGTCTTCTTTGGGTTTTGAGGCGGTGGCGAGGAGAAAAGAAAGAAATGTATTTGAGATTTCCCCATAGGGTTCGCACCAAATGGACCCCTATTCCCTGTAAAGTGCACCACTACTCAAGTCCTTAGGTTAAACTTCACCAGAGTCATTAAACCATGCTGGTACTCCAGACATCTGTCTCCTGCTGCTGCTGCCCCCTAGGGGTGGGATGTGGGTGTTGGAAATGGACTGTCTTTCTGTGGCCTCGGCCCCAAGGTGAAGATTCCCCTAGGTACAGATCAGGATCTGCTTCTCCTCCCCCAATCCTAACATTAACCATTAGTGGGGAAAATCCCAAACTGACCCCAGATCAGTGTCTAGGTGTAACTTCCCCCTACTCCATTACGGTGACCTGACAGCTCACCTACCTCTATTCTGCACCTAACAACAGAGTATATTATTACTATAGATAGATAGATACAGTTGAAGTCAGAAGTTTACATAGACTTAGGTTGGAGTCATTAAACCTGTTTTTCAACCACTCCGCAAATGTCTTGTTAACAAACTATAGTTTTGGCAAGTCGGTTAGGACATTTACTTTGTGCATGACACAAGTCATTTTTCCAACAAATTGTTTACAGATTATTTCACTTATTTCTTATTTCACTTCTGCTAGGCTAATTGACATCATTTGAGTTAATTGGAGGTGTACCTGTGGATGTATTTAAAGGCCTACCTTCAAACTCAGTGCCTCTTTGCTTGACATCATGGGAAAATCAAAAGAAATCAGCCAAGACCTCAGAAAAAAAATTGGTTCATCCTTGGGAGCAATTTCCAAACGCCTGAAGGTACCACGTTCATCTGTACAAACAATAGTATGCAAGTATAAACACCATGGGACCACGCAGCCGTCATACCGCTCAGGAAGGAGACGCGTTCTGTCTCCTAGAGATGAACGTACTTTGGTGCGAAAAGTGCAAATCAATCCCAGAACAACAGCAAATGACCTTGTGAAGATGCTGGAGGAAACAGGTACAAAATAATCGATATCCACAGTAAAACGATTGCTATATCGACATAACCTGAAAGGCCGCTCAGCAAGGAAGAAGCAACTGCTCCAAAACTGCCATTAAAAGCCAGACTACGGTTTGCAACTGCACATGGGGACAAAGATCGTACTTTTTGGATAAATGTCCTGACATCAGTCAGGAAGTTAAATATTGGTCGCAAATGGGTCTTCCAAATGGACAATGACCCCAAACATACTTCCAAAGTTGTGGAAAAATGGCTTACGGACAACAAAGTCAAGGTATTGGAGTGGCCATCACAAAGCCCTGACCTCAATCCTATAGAAAATATGTGGGCAGAACTGAAAAATCTTGTGTGAGCAAGGAGGCCTACAAACCTGACTCAGTTACACCAGCTCTGTCAGGAGGAATGGGCCAAAATTCACCCAACTTATTGTGGGAAGCTTGTGGAAGGCTACACAAAACGTTTGACCCAAGTAAAACAATTTAAAGGCAATGCTACCAAATACTAATTGAGTGTATGTAAACTTCTGACCCACTGGGAATGTGATGAAAGAAATAAAAGCTGAAATAAATCATTCTCTCTACTATTATTCTGACATTTCACATTCTAAATAAAATAAAGTGGTGATACTAACTAACCTAAGTCAGGGAATTTTTACTAGGATTAAATGTCAGGAATTGTGAAAAACTGAGTTTAAATGTATTTTGCTAAGGTGTATGTAAACTTTCGACTTCAACTGTAGATAGGTACAGATAGTGGTTATCTATCTAACAACAGAGTATATTACATTCAACACATTATGTGCGGACAGACAGAACTACTAGTCACCCCTCCACTCTCTCCCTGAGTCCAGACAGACAGACAGACAGACAGACAGACAGACAGACAGACAGACAGACAGACAGACAGACAGACAGACAGACAGACAGACCGACCGACCTACTAGTCACCCCTCCACTCTCTCCTTGAGTCCATGCCCCAGACAGACAGACAGACAAGCAGACAGACAGACAGAACTACTAGTCACCCCTCCACTCTCTCCCTGAGTCCAGGCCCCAAACAGACAGACAGAACTACTAGTCGCCCCTCCACTCTCTCCCTGAGTCCAGGCCCCAGACAGACAGACAGACAGAACTACTAGTCACCCCTCCACTCTCTCCCTGAGTCCAGGCCCCAGACAGACAGACAGACAGAACTACTAGTCACCCCTCCACTCTCTCCCTGAGTCCAGGCCCCAGACAGACAGACAGACAGAACTACTAGTCACCCCTCCACTCTCTCCCTGAGTCCAGGCCCCAGACAGACAGACAGACAGAACTACTAGTCACCCCTCCACTCTCTCCCTGAGTCCAGGCCCCAGACAGACAGAACAGCAACCCCCGTCAGAACTATAGCAGTCTTCATTCTGAAATGACTCTGGTCTTCTTCAGAAGTAGTGCAGTAGTCTACAGGGTTCAGAACTCATCTTTTTAAACACTTCTTATCACTCATATCATGAGGTTTCACATGTGTTTGCTTACATAGTTCCCAATGTGTCACGCCTGCTCCCCCTCCCCCTCCCCCTCCCTGGAGCCCGAAGGCGCCAGGCTCACCAGCATTACTCCATCCTGCACCATCATTACGCACACCTGCCTTCCACCCCGTCACGCTTATCAACGATTATTGGACTCACCTGGACTCAAGAACCTCTGTCATTGCCTTCCCTATATCTGTCTGGTTCCTCGATCCGTTTCCTGCTTCAGCATTAATTGTCGTTTGTGGTTTTGTACCCTTGTGCTGATGCTGTTCTTGTCTTTGTCTGTTCCTGATTAAATGTTGATTCCATGTACCTGCTTCTCATCTCTGGCGTATGTCCTTACACAATGTTCTTCTGAGTGATAAAACAGCAAACATTAAGAGTGTTTACTTATCAGACCCACATATATTATAAATATACTATAATATACTATATTCATATGCTTTTAGTACTCACACATGAATCATATCATGTATGCAGGTCATGTGTTGTTTTGAGGCAGCAGTAAATACATACTGACAGGACAGTTCCTCTTATGGCCACTAGGTGGTAATCTGGTGTCACAGACGCAGGACTGAAGACTAAAGAGAAGCATTGTCCCAATTATCTCTCCTTTCTCCTAAAGTGTGCACTTGTTCCCTTCCCTTCACTGAAATGACTGGTGAACTAAATATAGTGGAAACGCCCACTTGATAACAGAAGGTAGAGTCCTCTGAGTGGAACGGTGGGAGACAAACAGTACCTCCTCTCCCTTCTCCCATCCTCCTCTTCTCCCCCTTCTCCTCTCCCCTCTCCTCTTCTCTCCTCTCCTCCCTTCTCCTCTTTTCTCTCTCCCATCCTCCTCTCCTCTCCTCTTCTCTCCTATCCTCTCCTCTTCATCTTTTTACCACTGACTTCTCACCAGTGATGTCATCATAACCAGTAACCTGTTCCTCTCTTGGCCCAGTCCAGCCTGACCCTGACATATAGCATCAGGCCTGTTGAGTTGACTTGGGTAACAGACCTCTAGCTTCTACACCACATCCCCCCTTCTCCTGCTCTAACATGAGACCTCATAAGTACTCATTTTGGGTGCTGGTACTGTTTATATTGAGGTGCTGGAACATTAAGCCAATATTCTATAAGAGGTGAAATCCAGCAGTAGAAAGTTAGAGGTGATATTATAGGACACACTATGTGAAACGTTGCTGCTCTGTCAGCAGTTTCCTGTGGAGTTTTTTTAACATATCAGTTTGCTGTAGTGTGTTCAACCACTGATCCAAGATAAGTTGCTAAGAAGTTAATCTCACATCATTGAAGTTAGGACGTAATGAGAGAGAAGTCATAAAGCCTAGCAGTATTTTCCACTCTTCAGTCGACTCTTCATGACAGTAGTCTTGTTTCGCTCAGCGGAGCCCCAGTTAGAGACAGATATGATACCTGCAGTGGTACTGACCATCCTGTTGTGGAGCACAGGTAGGAGGCTGTTATGTTGATATACACTTGTGACAGTTACTGAGATATGTTTTGATATTGTAAGATATATTACCATTTGCAGGGCTAGTAAAATAACATATAACTGGAAGCAGACAGTAAAAATGTGTCTCAAAGCAGGACAATGATGTGATCACCTGTAAATGTACTTTACTGTAGCCTAACTGTCCATCTGGGGACAGGCACTAATGTCAGTTAAGATGTGATGGAGTCATGCATCTGACTGTTGTATATTCAGTGTGTCAATGATTGATTGTATCTGTCTCTATGTAAATGAATGAGAGTATATATTATATTGGTGTTATGTTAGAGTAGGAGAAGGAGGGGTGTAGATGATAGAGGTCTATGAGCTGAGTCAAGATCAACAGGTCCAACACTATACGTCAAGAAAAGAGAGAGAGAACGAGAGAGAGAGATGAGAAGAGAGGGGGAGTGTGTGCGCAAGAGAGAGATGAGCAGAGCCAGAGGGAGGAGAGAGGAGGGATGGGGAGACCAGAGGATGGGAGGGGACAGAGGAGGGACGGGGAGAAAGGAGGGTAGGGGTGGAAGGAGGGTAACGGAGAGAAAAGGAGAGGGGAGAGAGAGATTTGTGGAGGAGAGAGAAAGAGAGAGAAGGGGAGGGAAGAGATGGGGGAGGGGAGAGAAATAGTAAAGGAAGGGCTCCATTAGGGCCCTCTCAGCCAGCCTGCTCCACTAGGGCCCTCTCAGCCAAGCTGGCTCCACTAGGGCCCTCTCAGCCAGCCTGTTCCACTAGGGCCCTCTCAGCCAGCCTGCTCCACTAGGGCCCTCTCAGCCAGCCTGTTCCACTAGGGCCCTCTCAGCCAGCCTGCTCCACTAGGGCCCTCTCAGCCAGCCTGTTCCACTAGGGCCCTCTCAGCCAGCCTGCTCCACTAGGGCCCTCTCTGCCAGCCTGTTCCACTAGGGCCCTCTTAGCCAGCCTGTTCCACTAGGGCCCTCTCAGCCAGCTGGCTCCACTAGGGCCCTCTCTGCCAGCCTGTTCCACTAGGGCCCTCTTAGCCAGCCTGTTCCACTAGGGCCCTCTCAGCCAGCTGGCTCCACTAGGGCCCTCTCAGCCACCTGGCTCCACTAGGGCCCTCTCAGCCACCTGGCTCCACTAGGGCCCTCTCAGCCAGCCTGCTCCACTAGAAAGATCAGGAAACTCTTTTTTTTCTACATGTATTTAACCCCTTATTGTTTGGTACTAAACTATCTCCATATATACTTCCATAAATGTGTTAAACTGGTACCAGGAGACCTTCAGACGAGTCTTGTAAAGCTTGTGGGCGTCCTAGATCAATACAACCTGTACGTGTTCCTGAGAGACTCACCTTTCCATAGTGGGGTCATGTTAGTGTGTCCTAGATCAAACCAACCTGTATGTGTTCCTGAGAGACTCACCTTTCCATAGTGGGGTCATGTTAGTGTGTCCTAGATCAATACAACCTGTATGTGTTCCTGAGAGACTCACCTTTCCATAGTGGGGTCATGTTAGTGTGTCCTAGATCAAACCAACCTGTACGTGTTCCTGAGAGACTCACCTTTCCATAGTGGGGTCATGTTAGTGTGTCCTAGATCAAACCAACCTGTACGTGTTCCTGAGAGACTCACCTTTCCATAGTGGGGTCATGTTAGTGTGTCCTAGATCAATACAACCTGTATGTGTTCCTGAGAGACTCACCTTTCCATAGTGGGGTCATGTTAGTGTGTCCTAGATCAAACCAACCTGTACGTGTTCCTGAGAGACTCACCTTTCCATAGTGGGGTCATGTTAGTGTGTCCTAGATCAAACCAACCTGTACGTGTTCCTGAGAGACTCACCTTTCCATAGTGGGGTCATGTTAGTGTGTCCTAGATCAATACAACCTGTATGTGTTCCTGAGAGACTCACCTTTCCATAGTGGGGTCATGTTAGTGTGTCCTAGATCAAACCAACCTGTACGTGTTCCTGAGAGACTCACCTTTCCATAGTGGGGTCATGTTAGTGTGTCCTAGATCAATACAACCTGTACGTGTTCCTGAGAGACTCACCTTTCCATAGTGGGGTCATGTTAGTGTGTCCTAGATCAAACCAACCTGTACGTGTTCCTGAGAGACTCACCTTTCCATAGTGGGGTCATGTTAGTGTGTCCTAGATCAATACAACCTGTACGTGTTCCTGAGAGACTCACCTTTCTATAGTGGGGTCATGTTAGTGTGTCCTAGATCAATACAACCTGTATGTGTTCCTGAGAGACTCACCTTTCCATAGTGGGGTCATGTTAGTGTGTCCTAGATCAAACCAACCTGTATGTGTTCCTGAGAGACTCACCTTTCCATAGTGGGGTCATGTTAGTGTGTCCTAGATCAAACCAACCTGTATGTGTTCCTGAGAGACTCACCTTTCCATAGTGGGGTCATGTTAGTGTGTCCTAGATCAAACCAACCTGTATGTGTTCCTGAGAGACTCACCTTTCCATAGTGGGGTCATGTTAGTGTGTCCTAGATCAAACCAACCTGTATGTGTTCCTGAGAGACTCACCTTTCCATAGTGGGGTCATGTTAGTGTGTCCTAGATCAATACAACCTGTATGTGTTCCTGAGAGACTCACCTTTCCATAGTGGGGTCATGTTAGTGTGTCCTAGATCAAACCAACCTGTATGTGTTCCTGAGAGACTCACCTTTCCATAGTGGGGTCATGTTAGTGTGTCCTAGATCAATACAACCTGTATGTGTTCCTGAGAGACTCACCTTTCCATAGTGGGGTCATGTTAGTGTGTCCTAGATCAAACCAACCTGTACGTGTTCCTGAGAGACTCACCTTTCCATAGTGGGGTCATGTTAGTGTGTCCTAGATCAATACAACCTGTACGTGTTCCTGAGAGACTCACCTTTCCATAGTGGGGTCATGTTAGTGTGTCCTAGATCAATACAACCTGTACGTGTTCCTGAGAGACTCACCTTTCCATAGTGGGGTCATGTTAGTGTGTCCTAGATCAATACAACCTGTACGTGTTCCTGAGAGACTCACCTTTCCATAGTGGGGTCATGTTAGTGTGTCCTAGATCAATACAACCTGTACGTGTTCCTGAGAGACTCACCTTTCCATAGTGGGGTCATGTTAGTGTGTCCTAGATCAAACCAACCTGTACGTGTTCCTGAGAGACTCACCTTTCCATAGTGGGGTCATGTTAGTGTGTCCTAGATCAAACCAACCTGTACGTGTTCCTGAGAGACTCACCTTTCCATAGTGGGGTCATGTTAGTGTGTCCTAGATCAAACAACCTGTACTGTGTTCCTGAGAGACTCACCTTTCCATAGTGGGGTCATGTTAGTGTGTCCTAGATCAATACAACCTGTACGTGTTCCTGAGAGACTCACCTTTCCATAGTGGGGTCATGTTAGTGTGTCCTAGATCAATACAACCTGTATGTGTTCCTGAGAGACTCACCTTTCCATAGTGGGGTCATGTTAGTGTGTCCTAGATCAATACCAACCTGTACGTGTTCCTGAGAGACTCACCTTTCCATAGTGGGGTCATGTTAGTGTGTCCTAGATCAAACCAACCTGTACGTGTTCCTGAGAGACTCACCTTTCCATAGTGGGGTCATGTTAGTGTGTCCTAGATCAAACCAACCTGTACGTGTTCCTGAGAGACTCACCTTTCCATAGTGGGGTCATGTTAGTGTGTCCTAGATCAATACAACCTGTATGTGTTCCTGAGAGACTCACCTTTCCATAGTGGGGTCATGTTAGTGTGTCCTAGATCAAACCAACCTGTACGTGTTCCTGAGAGACTCACCTTTCCATAGTGGGGTCATGTTAGTGTGTCCTAGATCAAACCAACCTGTATGTGTTCCTGAGAGACTCACCTTTCCATAGTGGGGTCATGTTAGTGTGTCCTAGATCAAACCAACCTGTACGTGT
Source organism: Salvelinus namaycush (assembly GCF_016432855.1). Lineage (NCBI taxonomy): Eukaryota > Metazoa > Chordata > Actinopteri > Salmoniformes > Salmonidae > Salvelinus > Salvelinus namaycush. The sequence continues at coordinate 5,233 of NW_024061042.1, read as the reverse complement.
TCCTGAGAGACTCACCTTTCCATAGTGGGGTCATGTTAGTGTGTCCTAGATCAAACCAACCTGTACGTGTTCCTGAGAGACTCACCTTTCCATAGTGGGGTCATGTTAGTGTGTCCTAGATCAATACAACCTGTATGTGTTCCTGAGAGACTCACCTTTCCATAGTGGGGTCATGTTAGTGTGTCCTAGATCAATACAACCTGTATGTGTTCCTGAGAGACTCACCTTTCCATAGTGGGGTCATGTTAGTGTGTCCTAGATCAAACCAACCTGTATGTGTTCCTGAGAGACTCACCTTTCCATAGTGGGGTCATGTTAGTGTGTCCTAGATCAAACCAACCTGTACGTGTTCCTGAGAGACTCACCTTTCCATAGTGGGGTCATGTTAGTGTGTCCTAGATCAAACCAACCTGTACGTGTTCCTGAGAGACTCACCTTTCCATAGTGGGGTCATGTTAGTGTGTCCTAGATCAAACCAACCTGTACGTGTTCCTGAGAGACTCACCTTTCCATAGTGGTGTCATGTTAGTGTGTCCTAGATCAATACAACCTGTATGTGTTCCTGAGAGACTCACCTTTCCATAGTGGGGTCATGTTAGTGTGTCCTAGATCAATACAACCTGTATGTGTTCCTGAGAGACTCACCTTTCCATAGTGGGGTCATGTTAGTGTGTCCTAGATCAATACAACCTGTATGTGTTCCTGAGAGACTCACCTTTCCATAGTGGGGTCATGTTAGTGTGTCCTAGATCAATACAACCTGTATGTGTTCCTGAGAGACTCACCTTTCCATAGTGGGGTCATGTTAGTGTGTCCTAGATCAAACCAACCTGTACGTGTTCCTGAGAGACTCACCTTTCCATAGTGGGGTCATGTTAGTGTGTCCTAGATCAAACCAACCTGTACGTGTTCCTGAGGGACTCACCTTTCCATAGTGGGGTCATGTTAGTGTGTCCTAGATCAAACCAACCTGTATGTGTTCCTGAGAGACTCACCTTTCCATAGTGGGGTCATGTTAGTGTGTCCTAGATCAAACCAACCTGTACGTGTTCCTGAGAGACTCACCTTTCCATAGTGGGGTCATGTTAGTGTATCCTAGATCAATACAACCTGTACGTGTTCCTGAGAGACTCACCTTTCTATAGTGGGGTCATGTTAGTGTGTCCTAGATCAAACCAACCTGTACATGTTCCTGAGAGACTCACCTTTCCATAGTGGGGTCATGTTAGTGTGTCCTAGATCAAACCAACCTGTATGTGTTCCTGAGAGACTCACCTTTCCATAGTGGGGCCATGTTAGTGTGTCCTAGATCAAACCAACCTGTATGTGTTCCTGAGAGACTCACCTTTCCATAGTGGGGTCATGTTAGTGTGTCCTAGATCAAACCAACCTGTATGTGTTCCTGAGAGACTCACCTTTCCATAGTGGGGTCATGTTAGTGTGTCCTAGATCAATACAACCTGTACGTGTTCCTGAGAGACTCACCTTTCCATAGTGGGGTCATGTTAGTGTGTCCTAGATCAATACAACCTGTACGTGTTCCTGAGAGACTCACCTTTCCATAGTGGGGTCATGTTAGTGTGTCCTAGATCAAACCAACCTGTACGTGTTCCTGAGAGACTCACCTTTCCATAGTGGGGTCATGTTAGTGTGTCCTAGATCAATACAACCTGTACGTGTTCCTGAGAGACTCACCTTTCCATAGTGGGGTCATGTTAGTGTGTCCTAGATCAATACAACCTGTACGTGTTCCTGAGAGACTCACCTTTCCATAGTGGGGTCATGTTAGTGTGTCCTAGATCAATACAACCTGTACGTGTTCCTGAGAGACTCACCTTTCCATAGCGGGGTCATGTTAGTGTGTCCTAGATCAAACCAACCTGTATGTGTTCCTGAGAGACTCACCTTTCCATAGTGGGGTCATGTTAGTGTGTCCTAGATCAAACCAACCTGTATGTGTTCCTGAGAGACTCACCTTTCCATAGTGGGGCCATGTTAGTGTGTCCTAGATCAAACCAACCTGTATGTGTTCCTGAGAGACTCACCTTTCCATAGTGGGGTCATGTTAGTGTGTCCTAGATCAAACCAACCTGTATGTGTTCCTGAGAGACTCACCTTTCCATAGTGGGGTCATGTTAGTGTGTCCTAGATCAATACAACCTGTATGTGTTCCTGAGAGACTCACCTTTCCATAGTGGGGTCATGTTAGTGTGTCCTAGATCAATACAACCTGTACGTGTTCCTGAGAGACTCACCTTTCCATAGTGGGGTCATGTTAGTGTGTCCTAGATCAATACAACCTGTACGTGTTCCTGAGAGACTCACCTTTCCATAGTGGGGTCATGTTAGTGTGTCCTAGATCAAACCAACCTGTACGTGTTCCTGAGAGACTCACCTTTCCATAGTGGGGTCATGTTAGTGTGTCCTAGATCAATACAACCTGTACGTGTTCCTGAGAGACTCACCTTTCCATAGTGGGGTCATGTTAGTGTGTCCTAGATCAATACAACCTGTATGTGTTCCTGAGAGACTCACCTTTCCATAGTGGGGTCATGTTAGTGTGTCCTAGATCAAACCAACCTGTACGTGTTCCTGAGAGACTCACCTTTCCATAGTGGGGTCATGTTAGTGTGTCCTAGATCAAACCAACCTGTACGTGTTCCTGAGAGACTCACCTTTCCATAGTGGGGTCATGTTAGTGTGTCCTAGATCAATACAACCTGTATGTGTTCCTGAGAGACTCACCTTTCCATAGTGGGGTCATGTTAGTGTGTCCTAGATCAATACAACCTGTATGTGTTCCTGAGAGACTCACCTTTCCATAGTGGGGGTCATGTTAGTGTGTCCTAGATCAAACCAACCTGTATGTGTTCCTGAGAGACTCACCTTTCCATAGTGGGGTCATGTTAGTGTGTCCTAGATCAATACAACCTGTATGTGTTCCTGAGAGACTCACCTTTCCATAGTGGGGTCATGTTAGTGTGTCCTAGATCAAACCAACCTGTATGTGTTCCTGAGAGACTCACCTTTCCATAGTGGGGTCATGTTAGTGTGTCCTAGATCAAACCAACCTGTATGTGTTCCTGAGAGACTCATCTTTCCATAGTGGGGTCATGTTAGTGTGTCCTAGATCAAACCAACCTGTATGTGTTCCTGAGAGACTCATCTTTCCATAGTGGGGTCATGTTAGTGTGTCCTAGATCAATACAACCTGTATGTGTTCCTGAGAGACTCACCTTTCCATAGTGGGGTCATGTTAGTGTGTCCTAGATCAATACAACCTGTACGTGTTCCTGAGAGACTCACCTTTCCATAGTGGGGTCATGTTAGTGTGTCCTAGATCAATACAACCTGTATGTGTTCCTGAGAGACTCACCTTTCCATAGTGGGGTCATGTTAGTGTGTCCTAGATCAAACCAACCTGTACGTGTTCCTGAGAGACTCACCTTTCCATAGTGGGGTCATGTTAGTGTGTCCTAGATCAAACCAACCTGTACGTGTTCCTGAGAGACTCACCTTTCCATAGTGGGGTCATGTTAGTGTGTCCTAGATCAAACCAACCTGTACGTGTTCCTGAGAGACTCACCTTTCCATAGTGGGGTCATGTTAGTGTGTCCTAGATCAATACAACCTGTACGTGTTCCTGGGAGACTCACCTTTCCATAGTGGGGTCATGTTAGTGTGTCCTAGATCAAACCAACCTGTATGTGTTCCTGAGAGACTCACCTTTCCATAGTGGGGTCATGTTAGTGTGTCCTAGATCAATACAACCTGTACGTGTTCCTGAGAGACTCACCTTTCCATAGTGGGGTCATGTTAGTGTGTCCTAGATCAAACCAACCTGTACGTGTTCCTGAGAGACTCATCTTTCCATAGTGGGGTCATGTTAGTGTGTCCTAGATCAATACAACCTGTACGTGTTCCTGAGAGACTCATCTTTCCATAGTGGGGTCATGTTAGTGTGTCCTAGATCAAACCAACCTGTATGTGTTCCTGAGAGACTCATCTTTCCATAGTGGGGTCATGTTAGTGTGTCCTAGATCAATACAACCTGTATGTGTTCCTGAGAGACTCACCTTTCCATAGTGGGGTCATGTTAGTGTGTCCTAGATCAATACAACCTGTACGTGTTCCTGAGAGACTCACCTTTCCATAGTGGGGTCATGTTAGTGTGTCCTAGATCAAACCAACCTGTACTTGTTCCTGAGAGACTCACCTTTCCATAGTGGGGTCATGTTAGTGTGTCCTAGATCAATACAACCTGTACGTGTTCCTGAGAGACTCACCTTTCCATAGTGGGGTCATGTTAGTGTGTCCTAGATCAATACAACCTGTACGTGTTCCTGAGACACTCACCTTTCCATAGTGGGGTCATGTTAGTGTGTCCTAGATCAATACAACCTGTATGTGTTCCTGAGAGACTCACCTTTCCATAGTGGGGTCATGTTAGTGTGTCCTAGATCAATACAACCTGTATGTGTTCCTGAGAGACTCACCTTTCCATAGTGGGGTCATGTTAGTGTGTCCTAGATCAATACAACCTGTACGTGTTCCTGAGAGACTCACCTTTCCATAGTGGGGTCATGTTAGTGTGTCCTAGATCAATACAACCTGTACGTGTTCCTGGGAGACTCACCTTTCCATCGTGGGGTCATGTTAGTGTGTCCTAGATCAAACCAACCTGTATGTGTTCTGAGAGACTCACCTTTCCATGTGGGGTCATGTTAGTGTGTCCTAGATCAAACCAACCTGTATGTGTTCCTGAGAGACTCACCTTCCATAGTGGGTCATGTTAGTGTGTCCTAGATCAAACCAACCTGTACGTGTTCCTGAGAGACTCACCTTTCCATAGTGGGTCATGTTAGTGTTGTCCTAGATCAATACAACCTTTGTTCCTGAGGACTCACCTTTCCATAGTGGGGTCATGTTAGTGTGTCCTAGATCAAACCAACCTGTATGTGTTCCTGAGAACTCACCTTTCCATAGTGGGGTCATGTTAGTGTGTCCTAGATCAATACAACCTGTATGTGTTCCTGAGAGACTCACCTTCCATAGTGGGGTCATGTTAGTGTGTCCTAGATCAAACCAACCTGTACGTGTTCCTGAGAGACTCACCTTTCCATAGTGGGGTCATGTTAGTGTGTCCTAGATCAATACAACCTGTATGTGTTCTGAGACTCACCTTCCATAGTGGGGTCATGTTAGTGTGTCCTAGATCAATACAACCTGTACG